>NW_026972317.1:382500-567500 GCF_036711695.1 Zophobas morio
GTGAGGCGGAGAGAGCGGCCTTTGTCATGACGACGTTGAGGTGGGGGTTCTCGTTTGGCAGTGTGGGAAACAAAGCAAAGTATGGGGGAGGGGCCACGAACGAGACCAGATAATGTGATTGTCAAAAATGGGAAGGGGGCGGCTTTTATTGTAAAGAGCTTGTTCATTTGTTAAGCCGTGGGCGATCCCTGTCGAAAAGAAAAGCTGGCCCTAAAGATTATTAAGCCGAGAGCCTGAAGTCTGTCCGTTTTTCTTTCTCCTTGGGACAGACACCCAAGGGGCGGCCCGCCCTGCGGCCTTTGGGGCCTAATAACCACGTGGGCGAGACAGGGGGGCGGCAGGGGCGGTACCAGGAAGAGGAGGAGGAGGTCAGAGAGATTGACCTTCCAATTCACCAAGTCCGACGAGGCTGCATTTTTTTTTTTGTTTTTGTTTTTGTTTTTGTTTACATACCCATCCATACACCTTTAAGTATAGCCTTTAGCGGGCGCGTCGACTCCCCAGCCTGCATAATCGAGCGGGCTACTTCGGGGGGCCCGAGGTCGAGTCCGCGCGCACACCACTTTTCGTACGTCGAGCGCGCCTCCTTTTTTCCCCCCTAAACTAGGTTTTTTTTTTTTTTTTTTTTTTTCCGTTTTGTTAAAATGTACACAACGCGCTGCCGGGCTACCTACTATTTGGTGCGCTTATCGGACATTTATACTGCAACAATCCAACTTATGGATCTAGTTTTACAGCGCCAAACGACTAGTCGTGGTCCCTCAAGTATAACCCAAGTTTAACATTTTGCAAAAAAAAAAAAAATAATAAAAACTTTTTTTTCCCTCCCCACCTACTGCACATACTAACGTGTTTGAGGTAAGTAGCGGTGGCAGAGATTTCTCGCAACTAGTGCATATTTTTTTGTTTTTTTTTTTTTCTTGGTTTCCAGAAAGTAAGCAACTTTGTTAACAAGAAAATATTATTCCAACTACTTTACTGTTTGACAGCATTTTACTTAAGCCATTCCCGGAAAAGTTCGTAAACATGATGTTCATGTTATAAGTTAAGAGAGTTGCTGCTAAGGAGACATTGTAATAATAATAATAATAACACCAACAACAAACAACAACAAAAAAAAAAAAAAAAAAAAAAAAAGTAAATCAAGATGTCGATGTCGACAACCGCCACGGTCACCTTGAAAAAAAAAAAAAAGTAATTCCTCAAGATAATTTTTGTAGCGGGGAGGCCCTTCTTCTCCCCCTACCCACCAAACACATTTGGGCCCATATAGAGAGAGAGAGATACAACAAGAGAGTGGCAGTTACCGTAGTAAAAATAAAAATAAAAATAAATGGGTGGTGGCTACTTTTTTTTTTTTTTTTTTTGGCACGCCACATGCACCTGCCCCGTCTCCGACGCCCCCGTCGCATGAGAGCACATGCAAGGAAGGCTGAGAGATTTTCCTAAGGAGAGGCCCCCACGTGAGAAACCTAAGCGTCAAAATGGACCGGGTTTCCAAAAAAGGAAATGGTCGTCGAAGCTCGAATTTTGGCCAAAAGTCTTGACAGAATAAGTCTAGAGTCTTCTAAGCGGCACCATTGTGTCGAGCGCATTTTTTCGAGCAAGCAAGGTATGAACCAGACAGTTGTAGTTCATTCCTTTCCTAGGCTACTCATAATTTTTCAAATTTCAGTCACCTCGACCACAACAGGGGTACCTACCAGCGTATTTCATACTGTCAGTCCATTTTCTGGGCTGGCCGTGCATCGAGTTATCCCATACCCAGTCTATAAACCTTGTACATGGGTATAACAGCCTCTGACCTCTCTAATGACGTACTGTTGAAGTTTGGATTTGAATTTTAAGTGTACTTTTTTGAGGAAAGATGCCCCCTTTTAAAATTTTTTTTCTTTTAGTTGGAATGGCTAGTATATATACCTTCTGAAACGGCCCATTGTCTTACCACTTTTAATCAAATAACGTCTCTTTTTTTTTTTTTTTTTTGGGATTTTTATTTCCCTTGAGCCCTTGGGTTAAATTACGTCGTATTCAATTCATATTGTTGGGTATATAGAGGTTAGTAGAGTACAAAGAACGACTGGAAAAACCCACTTTATCTACCCTTAGCATTGACAGGCCAAAGGAAATACGTATTGCCATTGGCTGTTTTTTATTACTAATTTTTTTTTCTTCTTCAACTGCTCTTCCTTCTCTTCGCCTCTTCCGCGCTCTACGACCTTGACTTTGTATAGATAGATATATATATATATATATATCTATATATTTACTTTTTTTTTTTTTTTTTTTTTTTTCGTGTGTACTTTTTCTATACTATATATATATGTATACATATACTATTTTTTACTTTCTTCGTAAGTTTTAATTCTGCATCTTTTTTTTTTTTTTTTTATTATTCCTTTATTTGATTAGACTTTTTTTAAACTTTGGCCTTAGTTTTTTATAACTGCTTTACTTGCTACTATTATTGACTTTATCAACAAGTTAATCACCCGATTTTAATTTTTTTTATTTTTATTGCCACTATTACTGTTAGAACTTTTTCATACTAATTGTATTTTGTCACCATTTCTTAATTTTTTTTTTTTTGAATGTTGTTTAAAATGCCTCCATACTCCTTGTGTTACCAATTATATTTCTGTTCTATAGATCTCTGCGTGTTTATTATTACAATTTTTTAGAGTGGTATATTATATATTCTTTGGTTCCTTTACCTTTCTGCAACATGGTCGTATAATTTTTTTTTTTTTTTCTTTTTTCTTTTTTAATAACGCCACGGTTACTACTTGCTTGTAATAAAAATATTTTAACTGCTCAATCTTTAAGAAATTGATTTATTTTATATAAGAGAGCATCCTTTTTTTGTTAGAAAGTATAGTTTTTTATTTCTTTATTTTTTATTTTATATTTAATTTTTTTTAAAGTGACATATTAAGGTTGGAATATCTTTTTTAAAAGACAAGAAGATCAGTGATAAAGACTGTTTATATTTTCTATATAAGACTTACTACGTTAGTGTGTGCTTATGCCCTGGGCCTACAGAGAATCCCGCAGCCTGTAGCTTCACTATCGATTTCCTTTCCTTTACCTTTTTTTTTTTTTTTTCCTGAAGGGTGCTGTAATTTTGTTATTTTTCACCCAGGGACAACGTTGCAGCAAACGTGCCGTGAATTAGAAGGCTAATATGGGATAATTAAGCTTCTAATATTCTTTTTTTTTCCAGTTAGTTGAATCCTTTCGATTTATGGTTTTTTTTTTTACTATTTCAATATCATATTTTTTTTATTGATCTCTAGCTTTTAACGTTTTTTCAGGTCACTGTTTAACCTCATATTTTTATTATAACTTATATATTTCCTCTTATAATTGACTTCGGTTGTTTTTTTTTTATTTATTATTATTTTGCTCGCTTAAATACTTAGTCATAACTTTTTTTTTCTCATCTGTTTTATTTTTATTTTTTACTCTTTTATCAATTTTTTCTCATTTATTTTTATAAGTCTTCTTTTTTTGGATAAGATAATTTTCTATTCTTTACCTCTTGCTGAAGTGTATTAATTGTCAGGTTATCATTATTTAGAAATAGTTGTGTACTTTGTAGGTAGATCCCTAACACGATTTGTATTGTTCCGGTTTTTCCTTTCTATATGAGCCAGTAGTACAACCTGTGTTGTTTTTGGGTTATTTTAATATGCTTTTAAAAAATTTTAAGGCAATATGCTTTATTTGTAACTAATATTCTTCAGTTTCACATGTTATATGCAGTACATAATTCAAAAAGGACCTGTGTGCCTTCGCTGCTAACCTAAAAGAAACATCTTACTTTCAAGCAGCTAAATTAAAATAGTAGAAAACCTTCCAGCGAAGTTCGGTAAGTAAATGTATTAAGAGAGAAACAAAGCGTAGCCACTCACTCGGTTTTATTGCATACCTTTTATTACTATCTTCGCACTCTGGGCACACTTCCTGGCTATTCGCTACTTAGAAGGTTATTAAATATAGTAGAAATTGGTAAACTGTTATGTCCTTAAATATAACAACTAAACTTTTGAAAAGCGCTGGATATTTTCTTAGTAATATGTTTTGTGTTAAAAGTCTTAAGCTATGCTAACAAAATAGAAGTACACATACGATTAAAAGTTACCGTAACCACTTTCCCTTATAAGCCTTATACTTAATAAAAAGTCGGCCAGCGGACGTTTTTCAAAATTACAAGTTCGCTTTAGAAAAGTGTTCATCTCCAGTTGTAGAAGTCCACTCGAGAAGATAGTCGAGGAAGTTAATAAGTTGAAGAGCTTATTGACTTCAACTGAGCCGAGCTGGATAAAAAAGTTTCTTGAACCAAAGCTGCACACTCCCAGAAGTTTAATGCCAGTAACGGCACCCTCCGGCCTCTGATTTTGGTAATAACGTATTTGTTTCTCGGTAGCAAAGTGGATCAAACAGTTTTCTTTCGTTTGATCGCTGGAAACCAAAAAGTCGGGGATTAGAAGTATTTTGTTCTGTTGGTATATCACATCACAGACGTTAAGTCTTCCTGGAAACGAATAGTGGGAGGTGATTGTAGCCAAACAGTCTTCAGTGCTGGCGGAATGCTCGCTTGCACTTTCAGCGGTTTTTTTACTCCCCGATTCGAAGTAATCCAACAGCACGTCAACAGTTCGCGAGGTAGATGGCGAAACAGCCCGAAGACACAGATAAGCCAACGAGGAGGGCATTAACCGAGGGGGGGGATAGTGGTAGGCAACGGGGCCCCCGTGCGTGCACTGAAGGAAGATCATGACTCCGTAGAAAAGAGTGTCGAGCGCGAAGGCACTTCCCTGTGACCTCTGCACAACTTGCATCTTTTCTTTTAGAGCGCTTAATGCCGGTTGATAAGTGGCCTTGATTGTTGTGGTGCACACGGTGAACCCGTTGGCTTCGCAGACGGGAATCTTATGAAGTCATATAAGGGCTCCTTGCATTTCACAAGTAGAGCTTTACTTTAGTGTACGGTTCAACACACTTGTACACGAGATTCTCAAACAACAGAAAGGCGCCCTCCTTGCACACACGGTGATGATTTATCCCTGCAAGTCCGCCATAATAGCGGACGAGCATCAGGCCCAAGCCGTCACCGGTAACAAAAACGTCCTGGTGGAAATCCCGTCCTGCTAAGAACACGAGTTCAGCTGAGAAGAGAGACTTCCCTACCGGCTAGTACGTCTTTTGGAAAGCCCACAAGGGCGCAGCACTTTGATTACACAGCAAAGCACGTCCACCTCCACGTCCCTCTTCATAGAAAGCAACTGAAAGTGCGTAGCTAGAGTTCGAGGTGGTGCCCACTTATTGACCCAGGACGGATCCGGTGGCGGCAGCACTTACCAAAGGGGGTGGTTATAAAACGGCTTCCGCGGTACAAAGACGGACTTACATCCATAGAGGGTCTTGTATGTCGTGTTTAAACAGAGAGCGCCCGGAGGAGAGCTCGTCCTTCGGGGCAGAAGCCCACACAAGCGCACTCTTGCGCCTTCTTTCAGTGCCTCCTAAGCAAAGAGTGCGATGTTCCTAGCAATAAGCTAAAAGTGTGCGGTCTCCAAACCCGAAGTTCCATGGACGGCGCATATATCCAGATATAAGCAGTGCCAGTTGGTGCGGAGGTAGTGCTACAGTCAACCACCTTGATCCTTATAAAAAACGTCTTCGCAGTTTTTCCCTCCTACGAAAAAAGAAACAGCGGGGAGGGCCGAAGTGAACAAGGCACGTAAGAGCGGACCTGCCAAAAGCCCGACGACTGTCGTTGGCTTGCCCGTTCTGGGATAACGGGGGGCTTGAGTGCGGAAAAGGTATAGATTAGATTTAGTACGTTCTCCAATAAGTGGTGGATGGCTTGCAACGCGGGAAGGGGTAACGTAGAGAAGCGGATATATTCGTTGAATGACAGCAATAACGCAGCCTTCCAACGGAGAATACAGATAAGAAGGAGCGGCCGCACGGATAAGGCGGAGGAAAGCACCTATCCATCCACCCTTCATGGAGAATCCAGCTAGCGGGAGGGGCACAAACAACCCTCGCCTGCAGAAACCCAACTGCATCACGTGGTGGAAAGAGGTTTATCGACGGAAAGCGTGTAGAAAAGAGTGGCTCAGCACCTTGGATAAGCATTTTGCTCGTCTGGTGCAGTTATAGTCTACCATTAGATATGCATCCGTCCGGCTCTCTAATTCCAGTGGCGTACTCGGCTTTAGCAGAAGACAGGGCAACGCACGGAAGAGCATACAACTAAATCACAAGTACCAGGTTACCACCAATTCGGGCACCGGCTAGTCGCAACTTTTGGCCAATATATATAGAGCCCCGGCGCGCCTTCTCGGCCAAGAGAGGGTCAAGACGGGCACTCACGGCATACCAACCATCGCACAGCTCGACGTAATATCGCGTGAGCGCCCCCTTCTACCAAGTGGGGTACCCAACGTTTACCTCGAGCCACAAGGCGTCTGGAGTTTCGAAGATGTCCGAGACAAAGAGAATCATGCAGCGAGCAGCGCTTTGGTCCTTCTCGAGGATGGATCGAACGGCTGAGCGGTTGCAACAGTTGACTTCCCTCTCGTACCTTCAAGAGACAGTACCTACCTAGTCATTACGATAAACGGCTCGCAGGCAACCTATAAAGCAGCTGGCTTAAGATGTTTTGGGGAGTCAGCCAGCGCATTTGGTACCCTCGAGAAAAAAGGCGGTCTTGATTATACAGCTTCGAGACGATCCAATGGTAATGGTTCTTGAGCATAACGAGGATGGAGACGGTGGTAGTAACAAGAAGAAAGAGAAGCAGCCACACCACCTTAACCCACGAGGGCGACACAAACTTCTTGTTTACGCCGGGAAACCGATAAAAGGCTTGACGACATCCGAAGTTGATGTGGATATAATTAGTTATCGTAATAACAAGTTACCGCGTTGAAGTTCGCAGAGGCCGATAGTCCGAGTGGCTATATTAATTTCAATAGCAAAGTTGTCCTTGAAGTAAACCGCGCCCCTCTCCAGTTCGCTTCGAGGAAAAATTTTGAAAACAAAGTCTTGTAAAAGGCTGTTGTAAAGTCTATTTAAAGGCGAAAGAAGCGGATACGCACGCCAGGCAGCGCAGGACGAGGTCCGCCTTAAGGAAACGTTTAGCGCTTCGCGAGAAGGACTCAGTGCCATGAACTTCGATTCGAACACTCGGCGGGGCTGCGTGCCGCTAGGTAAGTGGAAAACACTCGCTTTTGTTGTTGGCATGGTATTGCACGCGTCACTATAACGGCTGCGCTCGGCGTTATTGTTCTATATGTGTTACTACCATTCAACCTCAACGCGGCATCGGCACAGGCGTGACTTTTATAAGGATTATAGTCATTCGGCCCCGCCGTCAAGAAGGGAGTAACAGAGCGGCGTCTGGAGAGGCCAGGAAAGCTGAAGTTTCGTAGAGGTCGTTTAGTAAAAACAAATATCAAAGGGGTGCTGAACTATTATACCGAATTGCTCTACAAGGAAAAACAGAGGGAGAAGTGGTCCGAGCTGAAGAGTTGGGCGACGAAAGAAGAGGGGGTAGATCCTCTTCAACGGGGTGAGCACAGGCTTCGTCAAGACATTTGCTTTTGAATTGCTTGAGTTCTCAATAAACAATAAGAATATTAAGCAAAGTCCAGAAAGCACACATACGGTGCTCAGAGACATCACCTTTATGATAGTTTCCATCCTCAAGTTGCGTAGCGGTTGATATAAGGCGGGATAGTATAAACAATTAAGAAAGATAAACCTTTTGTAGGCCTTTGCATGACTTATTCTCTCTGTAATCAGGGAAGTGCGCCCTCTCTGCTGAAGAAAAAGAGTTAAGAAAGCTAAATATATTGTGCAGCTAAGGAAAACCCAGAAGGCTGCGCGATTGCAGATCGCATTGGTCCCGCAGCTTAGTAGCTACGCTTAAACTATTGGCGTTGACAGTGATGCGCTTTCCGGCCGCCGATGTAAATCCGATGCTTATCTTAGGGTCGGACCCCGAACCTTCGGCGAGGGCAGGTCTGCGGACTTCGTGCCCACAAGGCTGCTCGCTTATAGGCCGTTTAGAAGCTTTTAAGTTACAGGCAACCTGCCTTTTTTGGTCTTCTCGTGCTTCGGTGAGAAAAACTTCGTCAAGAAGCCTTTTTGAGGCCCCTTGTGCTTCCGTAGAAACCTTAATTGCCCTTCCGTGGCCCGTAACAAACCCAGTAACAGTGGTGTTGGGCGTCAAGGGCTCTTCTCCAGTTTAATAGTGAGTTCGCATCTCTCAGAGAAGCAGAAAAGTGTTCTACCCGAAAGAAGCCTTGTTACTGGGCTGGTTTCTACTTGAGTAATGTCGTTCTCACTAGAAAAAAACAAATCGTGGAGATATGCACCGTAGGGGTGACTATTGCTCTCCTGAATAAAACGAATTGAAACTCGTATTTATAGATTATGGAGTTGACAACTATAAAAATTACAATTTCTACTGCGGAATCTGCCAAAGGTGGCCCTTTACTATCGTTGGTTAGCAAGCCGTCATCCCAACGTCCAGCCTTCTGAGAGGCAGTGCGCGATGTTGCGGGAAAAGACTTGACTGGCGTGACAGCCTCGCAAGTTTTGAGCACAACTTCAGTGGGAGGCGAGTTATTGGTCAACTGGTCAACCAGCGAGTCTGGAGGGTGAATCGGCGGAAGGAGCGAACTTGGAAGGCAAAGAGTGTCCGCAATATCATAATATTCGCTTTTATCCTCGCAAAGCCGAGCCTTCCCCAAACAAATGTCACTATCCATCCTTATTAATTCTGCATTGCAATCTCTACTCTCTTCTTTCATCACGCGAGTTGATAAAGGAGAGGTTGCGCAGGTTTTAGGAAAAAGTGAAGTGCTTTCAGCTAACAACGTGGTGGGCAAATATAAACTGTTTTCGCTAAAGCGACTTAGAGATGGAGACGGTTCTGTAGACGCGGCAGGGAGTTTAATAGTGTTAGAAGAATTCAAAATGCCTTCATTCATAAAAGTCACTACATACTCTCGTGTAAGATACTTTAACTTTTATATTTCTTATGGAAAATACTTCGGTAATTTACTTGAACGTTTGAGCATTTAAACCAAATTTTAGAATTAAATCGAATTTGATCAGAAAGTATAGTTTTCCAGGTGCCCTGAAAGGTACAATAAAGAGTTCTATGTTATCAAAATATCTATAAAAAAAAGATAAACTTTGCTTGGGCAAGGGAAGCCTAAAAACACTTTTTTGTTGCAAGAACCCCCTCCACAGCGGTTGCATAAAATTTCTTAAGTATAGGATGTTGTATAAAGTAAAATAAAGTCGATAATTATTAAGTAACCTGAGGACATGAACTTCTCTAAGCAAGCATTAATAAAGTAAATAATAAAAAAATAAAGTGAATCATAAAAAAAAAGTAAAAAAAGTAAGTCTAATTTTACTACTTCCCGCAAGCTTCCATACAAGTCAGAGGCACACCTTTAAGTAAAGGCAAAGAGAAAAAAAATATCTTAAAGATATGATGACCTAAAAAAAAACCAATGTAGAAGTAATAAAGAAAAGAATATCATGAATCAATCTAGCTGTTGAAGAGTATTGAAACGTTAACTTAGTACTGGCTTGCAAAAACACAGCAGTCCTCACAACTGAAGATACCAATCATGAAACAATGACACCCGGCTACTATGTTAAAACTGCCTTCCCCCGCGGTGTACATTTATCAAAGCCATTGAGGACCAACAATTTATAATATATTATCATCTTTCCTCTTTCTTTAAGCGATTTTAAAATATATGGGAAAGCTCCAAGGTGGGGCTAATGGTTGCCTACATTAAAGTTTCGGCTTGAGCACCGCCGGAACCTGGCCTCCATAAAAATTAAGGTAGCCAAATGGAGCCCTCATCCCGACCATTAGAAAAAGAAAGGTTAGACTCATGAATGTCTTTTTCCGCATTAATGTACAATATGTTTACCCTGAACGGTAACCTAAGTAAGTGGCCTATGGGCTGCTCGAAATAATGAAAAAGATTGCAACAGCTTTTAAGTAAGATATTTATAACTTTTAATTTAAAAACTGTTTTTTATCATTTTCACGTTTAAACTACTACAAAAGCTTTGTTAAATAAAATTTTCTCACTATTTTATTAAAAACGTCATAATTAATTGCTAAGTTTATTGAAAGATATTCATTTATTTAGCGAGTACAATTTTTGTAGGCTATGAACCGAAAAAAAACTAAATAAAATTGTAATTGTTAAGGTGTGCACTTTATACTGCCCTTAACCATAAATTAACTAATATTTGTCAGATATAAATGTTCTGTGGTTTATTTTTGTGAGTTGATGAGCTAGGTAATTCTTCTATATTCAAATTAATAAATTATAAATAATTAGAAGTACTTTTCTCGGTTAAAGTAACAGTTGTTTAGATTTTGCAGTGGTATTGAGAAAATTGGAGATAACTTGTCAAGAATTTTTAAGATTGGTACCAAAGCCTTCCCATTGGATGATATTTTTTTTGTCAACTTTAAAAATAGGTCCTGGCGGATTTCTCCACTTTTAGTTAATGTTGAGTATACTTAAAATTATAACTATATATAAACGAAATTTAAAAAATTATTGTTTAGTTTAATAAGGCATCCTTAATAAGATTAAAACAAATTTTAGGCATACAAGTTGTTCTATTTTACAAGGTGATCAAACCTTTTTAAACTGAAGCTAAGCAGTAAAATTTAGTTTATATATCTACAATGTTTACTAAATCTAACAAGTAATTTTTTTAACCTTTAAATAAAATATTCATACATATAATTAATCAGTTAAAGGTAACTCACCAACTAATTATAAGTCGCTTATCCGCAAACCTAGCCTAGTAAATGTTCTAATAACTTACTGGTTAAAAATTTGTTAGAAAACGCCACTCAATCCAGTTAAAAACTTAAATTACGCCTAGACTTTCTACTGAGCTGTAAATGCTTTGACTCAATTTATGGATAATAGATTATATTTCAAGTTACCGTACTTTAGTAGTGCTTTTGTTTTTAAGTTCCCTGTTGCTGCTGGCGTTGTCTGTTTCTTTTGTGTAGGCCTTTCTACGCGCCGACTTAATAAAAATTACTATGTCTGTTGACTGCTGTTCCGCGTGTGTCCTAGGAGAGTTATATGACTTGAGCGAAGGTTTCCGACATTCCGCTTTTAACACTTTATAAATAACTTGAACTTTGTCTGAAATAATTTAGAAAAAGACAGGGAATGTTACTACCTAGATTATATATCAAGGGTTTGGTGCACGTATCGAAATCACTTTCAAAAAATAATGGGGACTTCAATTTCTTCAGATTCTGGCTGGGGCTGTATGCTCCGATGCGGGCAAATGATTTTTGCAGAAGGTCTTATACGCCATTATCTAGGGCGAGGTACCCACTTCGAGTATTTTCTGTAAATTTTGGCCTGTAACTTAAAATGCTTTATTTAAATTTTAGTTATTATCTTGTATTTATCTAATTAATATAGACTGGAGAAGAGTAGCAAATTACTCGAACCCCTGTTTGAAAAAAGTTTTCACCTTATACATTCTTCTGTGCTTACTACCGATTTAATCTCTATAATTATTTGTGTTTTAAAGATCGCCATGTTGTTTACATAAAAAATGTTTTCGCCCTTGTATTCTTATTGTTTGGTAAATAAAGTAGTAGGTCTCTTATCTTAAAATTTGAAAGTTTCGAAAAAGGTTAGCTTTGAGTTAGTAAAACAGATTTGAGTGCCCTAATGGATTTAAGTGCTCTTAATTCTGTGGCGGTCGCTCTAGATTAAAAATCTATTGTTCAAAATAAGGTTATTGAAAAATAGTGTAATTCTAGCGTTGGGTTTAGCATAAAAAACATAATAAAAATGGTTCTCGTCTTTCTCCAATGTAAAAAAAAGGAAAGACAAAGCTGGGCTCTGCGCGGCCGTCTGAAGGTTAAGGGCGCCACAGTGCCTTAAACTATATGTATCTACTATTGGTGGTATGCTTTCCCTTCTTCCCTAACCGGGCATCGTAAAACCGCGAGAGTTTGAGCCCTTTTTAGCTTTGGCCCTCTAAACATCGTGTGAAGGTGGGCTTGCTTATTATAGGCGTGACTAATAATGGAAAGAGAGATTTCTCGTGTAGAGGAAGCGTGTATGTGGAAGTAAATCTTGCATTTCTTATGAAATGATGATCTGCGCTCGGCATTAAAATGACGCAATAGATCTTGGGGCTCTTTTACGATTCCCCCGAATTTCCTTACTCAATTCACAACATTGCACTTAAAGGTGGCGAACTGGGCACTACTGTAGGAAATTGGGTCGGCCCTTCTTTGGTGTGTCAAGCTATTAGGTTATTATCAAGCACTTATTAATGTTTTTAGTTAGATTAAATAACTGCTTAATCTTTTTGCTATGAAAAGGTTAATTACCGAATCTTTGAGCGGAGTTAACCCTTCTGTTAATGTCCACGTTGCTATGGATGGTTACTTTTGCTATTTACAGGAGTTGTGTGATTTTGAATAATGGTCTTTTAACTCCTTGCACGCCTTAGGGCTTGTGTGTAAAAGGACGCTCAGAAACAAAATAGGAAAACTTCACAGAAGCCGAGTTTATGTGGGGGCTGTTAAAAGCTGCGTGGAGAGTTCCCAGTCGAGAACGTCCTGTTTTTTGCTGCGACTGCTGGGAGGGCGCTCTGGTAAACGTACAGAGTCGATAAGTCTATTGAAAACGACGCTGGAAGCCATAAGCTTTCCGGAAAGAGGTTATCTTTGTAGAAAAGCACCCGAGTTTTCCTGTTGGAGTGTTTATTTTTGTAGGAGTTGGCCTTATTCTGTTTGTGCCGCTGCGACTGGGCGTTTCCCGCATTGAGGATGCCTATATTGAGCAACTGAAAGCATGATATATATACTTGACTAGTTGAAATCTTTGCATACTAATTTCGTTTTTTTTTAAGTCTTAGTGGGTTGAGACTATTTAAAGATTTATTATTTAACTTTATAGTTTAAGCACTTGTATTGATGTCGCTTAACTCTTTGTACTTCAGAAAGTGTTTAAACTTTCGAGCTTTTTGGGGTTTGTCGGGGGAAAGCCGAGATCCGCTCTTTATTTTCTCGGTTTTGAAGGTTGTACTCTGTCGAGCCTGACTGCTTGGCTTTATGAAGTTTTTTTTAATTATAAAGGGAACCTCTGGGTTTGCTTGGATCCTCACAAGACGCAAACATTGGCAGAGATTTCGGAGGCGGGGGAGCTCGACACCTGCGTATCACATACAGAGAAACGTGCTTTACCTACAGTCACGCGGCATTTCTCTTTACATTTAGAGCTACTCGTGTCGTCGTCTCAGCAGATCCAAACTGAGGGGTTTAAGCCCCTCTATCTCTCTTGGTTTTTACTTTTTAGACGCGGCGGAGCTGGAGAGATTTTTTGCAAACATTCAAGAGGTACTTAGCTTCACTGTCTCACTCGGATAGAATACACTTCTTTCTTCAGAGATTAGCTATGCTTTTTTTCTTTCAAAACTTCAGTTTATTTGTGTGTAATTTGTAGTTGTTTAAGATATCCGGCCCCCCTTTATTTTCGCTGGTGGAGGGAGACTCGCGGAGCGGATGCGACTCACTTGAGGTTTTTTCCTAGAAAGGGGCTGTATTCCTTCTCCTTTGTATATTCCCGTAAGGATAATTCAGTGGTAGAGGACTTCATAGTAGTCTAAATAACGTTCGCAGGGATGTTTATTGCTTATATAGATGAGAATAGTTGACACTCACGAGCAGCAAGGGGTCCGGCCTTATGCTGAGCGTATATTACAATGGCCGGGCCGTAAAGGCAAGAAACGAAATAAAGTTTATAATTATGTTTTTTCTAGTAAACAAGAGGTGCCTTATGGATGTTTAAAAGCGCAAAGTATGATAAAAAGGTTTCTCTCCTAAACTGCATAGTTTATGTTCAGTCAATAAACAAGACTGGCACTAGTAAATGCGTGAGTCGAGCAGTCCAGTAGTAGTTGAGGTGTAAAGATGTTGAGCGCAAACACAGTAATAGGCACCGAAAATCTCTTTTGTTATAAAAAACGTTTTATATTAAGAAAAACTACAAAACTTCTCTCTGGCTGGGTTGAATAAAGAAGGAAAGAGCTTTGACATATAAAAAAAGTTTTTAAATGTCTGGAACACATTTTATAAGGTTTTTTTAAGGTGGAACTTTACGCTGCTCTTCGTTTAGCTGTAACTTTCTCATTATGCTTTGCCGCCGCAAGAACTCTGTTCAGGTTATCTGCTTCGGCCCTCTTCACCCACCACTGCTACCAAAAATTCACGGAATTGCCTATGACGATTATTTACTTGTCATGGTCGCCAGTTTTTACTACGACAACTGCGGCTTAATCTTAGCGTCACCGCTGACTGGTGCAAGGCGTTTATTAGGACAATAAAATCGTCGCTGGCTACGCTGTTGACCCTCCATAGTAGGGGAGTACAATATATTGTCCACAACTGAAATACCAAGGGGCCGGTGTGGATTTATAAATGTCGTCGTACCGCAAATTAAATATTTGCTACCTTATATCTTTTATTAAGCAGCATAAGCAAGGTTCCTTGCACAGTAAACTTAGATTTTTCGTATTCGGTCAGTCATGGCATACGCCTTTGCTTCCGGATGCACCAAGCGAAGTGGTGAGCCCACCAATGATTGCACCGTGTTTTGTGCGTCAAAGGCACAAAGAAACTGAGCCTAACGCTCCCACTACGAGTCAACCTGCGCTGTACTACGCTTCAAGCAAAACCTCCGCGACCTTTATGGGTATAATAATGCACGCCAGTGAGGGGATGCAAAATTAATGTTTCATTTAAACGCGAAAGAGCACAAACTATTTTCAAATAAATACGTTACCTGTATTTAAAGGTGACTAAACCTGTTCGAGCTCCAGTAAATGCCATTTATAAAGTAAAAACAGTAGATTCTCTTTAAAGTTCTTAGCTAAGTGAGTTGGGCCTCTCTTCTTATTTAGTAATGTTTTAGTATTCTCATAGACTAATCAAACGGTTTAATGTTATTACGTGTGATGAAGTAAAAAAACGAGGCCAATATAAGGATTTATTTTAGCGCAACTAGGTTTTAAATTAAGGTATAATAAAATAATTCTAATGTATATCAACGGCCTCTATTAAAGATACATATGTACTATATGCTCTAGTCTATTGCATATGTATAGTAACAATAATAACTTAAAGAAACTAATATCAAAATAATATAAATTTTCGTTACACATACAGCAACTGTTTGTATAAGCTACTCCATCACCTTTAAAATTAAAAAAAAATATTGTTAGTATTTTAGGGTCACTTGTTTTCTTTCGTTTTATGGATTCCCTAATTTTGATTTTTTTTTTTTTTGCAGTCGTATATGCTCTACTACTACTTTTAAAGCACTGATTAGAAGCAAACTACTTTTCTTTTTGTTTCAAAACTTTTAATGACAAATCTTTTATTATAAAAAAAACTATTTTAATAATATCTTAGTTTTAAAAACAGAAAAATTTCTTTGGTACGTAAGCAAAATTGTCTAAGATCTAGATTTACTCGAGCACAATCCCATTTTCTTTAGTTAAGTCCCTAAAAAAGAATAAATAATAGGTGTTGCGATATTTAAAATAGTTCAGACTACTTCACCCATTTTTAAAACCCGTAGCACAAACTTTAATACATATAGCATTGCGTACATGAATATATGTTCACACAATTAAGAGAGCAAGCCTTATAAATAAAAAGATACATAAACGCGCAACCAATAAAATTGTAGAACAGAAGTAAATATATGTGACAGACAACGATAATAAAAATATTAGCTATATTACAGTTATATATAAATGTGTAGGTATATTTACATTTTAATAAAAGTTATATTACAGTTATATATAAAGGTATAGATATATTTACATTTTAATAAAACTATATTAGTAGTAATAACAGTAAAAATAATTATGGTAAATAATGTAAACAAAGTAGTCGTATTATTTGGATAATAAGTAATGAGTATTAAAATATTATATTATAAGTAATATAGGTAATGAGAAAATATAGTAAAAGTCATATATTGTAGAGTTAATAAAAAAAAGTACTAAATACGACATTTAAAATAATATCAAGATTACAACAGAAATAGAGTAAAAATTAAAAATATTAAACAATGAAAAAAAATAATGCTAACAGTAATAATAACGACAGCAATTATAATAAAACTATAAAATATAATTATAGCTATATTAATATTCTCAATAAAAGTAATAGTAACAGTTAAAATAGTTATATTCATAAATAATAGTAATTGTAATAAAAGTTTACTAGATTTTTATGCCAATAATTAAGTCAAGTTTTCGTAACATTTAAATCTACCTTAAAAAATTTTTATTTATGTAAATTTAAGGTAGATTAAGAATTATTCGTAAAATATAGAATATATGTCAGTTACTATAAATGGTTTATTATACTTTTAAATATATTAATATGTTGACTGAAAGCATATAGAGAAGTAAAAAGTCCACACTCGGGAATGCCGACCGGATCCCCCGCTTTGCGGGATTGAAATTAAGTTGAAATCTTCTACTAATCAGTTTTTTGCAGAAATCCTCACAAAAAACAATTTAAGATTTTTTCATTCGTGATCTTAAATGTTCTTAAGGTTCATAACACCAAGTTCTGTCCAGTAGCGTTTGTCACGTGTTTTTAATAACAGACTGTAATACTAAATAATACTTTTGTTAATTTTCGGTTTAAAATTAAACTTGTAACTCATATTTAGATGCTTTGTTTCTTTTTTTTTATTACGATGAGTTAAAAAAAAAAAGTATCTACTTTAAATAAGGTTTCGGACCCGGTATCCCCCTGGAATTTTTTTTTTAACAAGTACCGACAAAAATCTTTCTGCAAAGTGCAAAAAATGTTCCGGAGTCATAAAATTAAGTGCTACTTCGACCAAAGGATTACATACTTTTTGAAACCATTTTATAAATCGGTATCAAAAATTATAAAGGAATTAACATTGTCCAGTAGTATTGAAAAGGGCATGAACCTTGAAATAAATCCGGATGACGATTTTGATGAGCCGAAATCGCCCGTTCAACGAAAAAAAAGGAAATTGGAGGATTATTTTCCATCTTATAAAAACGAAAGCTCTAGGATGTTGATATCGCGAATAGTAGCTTTAGCTGATTTTCCAATTCAATCTTTATTACTTCGACGGATTTAAGAAAGTTATACGTTAGGTCGATGCGAACTTTAGCGGATTCAGCCCATACTGTTAGAACTATCGTAATGAAATATGAAAATTCCGTTAAAAATGGAATGATTAAGGAAATTCTTGCATTGCATATTACAAGTAATTTTACCCCTTTTTTATTAAACTGTATTTATAACATCTTTTTTATCGTAGATTTTCATTAACGTTAGAAGAATGGACCTTTTTAAGAAACCGACGCTACTTAAATGTAAACGTTCATTTCTGTATCAAAAGTTCAAATCATATTTACGACTTGGGCTCCCTTGGATGGTAGGAAAAATGCCTGCCGAGAATACTATCGAAATTTAGAAAATAGATTAAAGTCATTTAATTTGTCCTTCGAAAAAGATATTGTAGCCATTTGTATTGATGGTGCTAATGTAATGATAAGAATGGGGAAATGCAGAGCAAGATTTCGGGGAGTTAAAAAATTTTAAAGGCATTTAAAATTTTACTTTGCCTAAATAAATGATTTTGCGTCAACTTGTAGAACGGCAGCTACGTTATCTTCCAGTTCTTCAGTTAGCAGTCTTAGATTTTCTTTACCACTGAAGTGAAAATGTATACTAGGCTGGTAAGTAATAGTGTCTAGCGCTATATGGCAAGGATGATGTATAGTAATGGTTACTGTTATAAATAGTGTTAGTGCCTAGGATAAATACTATAGGTCGGCGCGGATCATATATTAGTTCAGTTATTTAGCCTAACTAATCTTTTCACCGCACCAATGACCCAGGAAAAGACAGTAGTATTATTCTCGTCACTCATTGCATTCCACTTGCAACCGCGAGTTTTCAGACGCACTCAGTAGCTAAAAAGAGCAGTAATGAATACAGTTTAGCTAATTTCACCAACGATTTCATTAAAGGCTACATTAAATTTGTCTTATTATCTCCCAGAAGAGACAAGTTTTATAGCAACACTGATATACAACGCGTAAGCTTTTACTTCAGTAAGGTTACTTTTATTTGTTTCAATGCAATGGAGAATCATCCGACAAAACAAATATTATTCTCACACGTAGTTAACTTTAGCCCGAAATTATGAGTTAACCTTTTGAATACAGGGAAGGCGGCACCTGCCTCTAGATTCGGGCCGCTGACGCCTTTTTACCAATAATAAGAGCAGCTGTTTCTAGCTGACACTATCAGGTCATATTGCAGACGCCTCATGTAACTCTCCGAAATAACACCAAACTCTCAACTCAGAGATTTGATCAGGAAGGTACCATAATCACGGTTTTTGGGTCGTTGGTTACTTTTGAACTTATTGAGCAACATCAGTCCAAAAACTCTAGTAAACCTAGTCAACAGTCGAGGGTGACATGACCCGCTCGGAGATGAGTCTACCTTAGAATGTTATTCCCTTCTCGGATGGAACTCACTCGTCAACCATCGATATTTCTACCTACTGGAAGCCACATGGATAAGAGCGCCAGCAGATGCGCATTGCACGTAGGACCGACGTTTTTATACCGCTTTACTCTTGCAAAGCGGCGGAAAGCGACCGTTACTTTAGGAGAGGATGTATTCAATTAGACGAAAGTAGCTATATAATGCTAACAGTCTGAGCCACAAATCAGTGACCAGTCCTTCCATTACGAGGCCGACCTGTACAGCTGAAATCCCTAACTGCGTAATTTTAAATCATGACCTTTGAACAGCTTAGATCGTTGTGACAAAGCGCAATGGAAGAGATCCGCTCATGCCCCTTCAAAGGGGGGCGAGGCTCAGGAACCCACGCCCGAGCCTCAGACACGTAGAGAGATCCCGTATCTTTTATACAGGAATTTTCGGGAAGTTTATTATCAAAAAAGACCCCACATAAAACTTAAATAGTGCAAAAGTGTTATTTACTAGTAAAAAGTCGCCACGGATTAATTGTTTATTTTGATGGCGATCGGGTTCATTTCAATAAAGTTAAAACACTAAAGCTCAAGGTTATTTATTTTTATTTATTTCTTTATTTTTATATTCCATGGTAAGAAGGTTTATCAGTGAAGTCGGTTACAAGCTAGTGCTCCAATACCGATAGGAATATTCAAAACATCACAAGTTTTTTCAAGTCACAGATTCGCTAAGTTGCCCCCGAGCGCGGTGACATAGGCTCTTCAAAGCCTTTAAAAGGTCACAAGGTTATAATCATGTTCCTTCCTGCCTTAAAAAATTATCATTAAAGAGTTGCAACCAGCCCTGTGTCGACTCCTTTTTTTAGTGCTTAGATAACTGGCGAGGGCCCCCATCGATAAAGTAAGGACAGCTAGGGGCTACCAATCTGTACTGTCTAATTTAGCGCAAGGTCTGTTTTTTCTTAACGCTTACACGGACCCAAAACATTTAAACTTAATATAACTATTACTAAAAAAAATTCTTAAGCGCTCCTAGATGACTTTCATTTAGATCGTAAGCTGTCTAATATATTTAAATCGGCAAAGAGATCTTATATTTAACATAATAAGACTGGTATATTTCTGTAAGTTGGTGAAATTGAAGCTAAGTTGTTATAGTCCAAATGGCTATACGGGATAGGCGAACCTATAAGGCATTAAAATGAAAAGAAGTAAAGTACTAGCTAACATTATTGATACAACTTATACGTGCCTATAGTGCCTAAGAGCCGTTTACTGGCTTTGTTAAGAAGGTTTTAGCTAGGTAAGGGGCTATTCTTCGTCAATCTCGACTCTTCCACCGTTATGTTGATGTGCTAGGGTAATTGGCAGCGCCTTGATTGGAGTGCTCTCCTCGGTTGGTTTTAGGCTTGTAAGTGAAAGAATAAAGTGACTTTGACTCTACAAAGCTTGACTTTAAAAAGCACCTTAATTGTGATGGTTGCCTGTAAGGAGCCTCATCTAAACTAGTTGAAAATTGGTCAAAGCTCTATAGAAGTGCACAGTATGCAGTAGCGCATAAGAAAGAAAGAAAGAAAGAAAGTGATACGTTATTGTGTATGTTTTCGATTACTTATAGTTGACTCTGTGTTGATCGGTGCTGGTGAATAGAAGAGCAAGTTGGGTGGTGAAATGGAGAGTCAATTCGATCATAGTACTACAAAACATACTAGTTTTGGTTTAATTATAGTTATTTTACTGGTTAATAACACTGTTAGATAGTTAACGTTACTGGCTATTGACACTATTTTTACACTTTGGGCTGCCTTTTTGCAAAATTAAGGGCTCGTAAATTGCAGTAGAAGAGAATGGAACTTCATTTTCGATGTCTTCGCGTGGGCCTTTATTTTTTCACTTTTTGAATGGAGCACACGCCAAGGTAAACTAGATTATCGCTGCGACTACGGCGATCCTTTAATGAAACATTTTAATGTCAACTGTGCAGATGCTGATGGTTCATAACTTTGGGGCCTCGCCATAGTCTAGTACATTCTTTAACGAAGTAACGGTTCTTTTTGGCCGCCAGGGCGTTATTCTAAAGCGGCTTAAAAAGATAGGTCCTATATGTATGCGCTTCGTGCTGAGGTAGCCATCGCGCTCTCAGGTAGGTAGAAATATCGAATGAGGGCAAGAAGTCGCCGGTCGTGGGTGGACTGCATCTTTAGTGTCGACTCATTTCCCTTTGGTCATGTTACCCTCTACTGTTGACTAGGTTTACGAATATCTCGGGCTAATGTTGCTCAATAAGTTCGGAATTAATTAAGACCCTTTAGACCGTGATTATGATACCTTCTTCTGGCAATGGCTCACGGTGGGCATATACTACGGAAAGTAGTAAGGTACTTTGTGCTTGGCTCAAAAGATCACCTTTCTTCAAAAGGATAAATCGCCAGGCAGTCTCGAGCGAAAGTTAGCTTGGAGGGGGCGAGGTTGTCCTTATTGAACGGTTTATAAAGTTTCAAACCTGTTAAAGTGATTGGCTAGTTAACTGTTATCAGAAAGAAGCTTGCGTGAGGTAAAATAAATTTTCCTCTGTAAATTGTTTACTCTTCTAGGCAATTAAACAGAGCTAGTGGGGTCTTCATTGAATTCTTGACAAACTAGCTAAGTTAGGTCAGTACTCCCGCTTCTAGCTGCTAAGTGTGTCCGAAAGCTCTCGGCGGAAAAGGTTGACTTAGGGAGTGAAGGAAACAATACTCTTAGCATCGTATCTGGATGCCTACTGTAGAAAATTAAAAGGTTAAGCACTACCATATCTGAAATAGAGCATACTTCCGTATAAAGTATATAGTAGTTAACAGTACTGCTACAGTGCTGGTATGCTAGTATTGTACTATGTGCTGGGAGTAAGCATTATTTGGTTAGCAAAAGTTGACAAAAGTTGACTAAAGTTGACGGAAGTTAACTAAAGTATGTAGTGCTTGCTTCCAGTGTATAGTATAGTATTAGCGTATTCGTATGGTATTTATATTGTTAATAAAAGTATTGTTTATTAGTATCTATATATACAATAGTTGATAGCACTCTTCAGTACAGTACTCATTACTACATATCATATTCGATAATATACACTCGTACGTTCATACTTTAGTTTAGTTAGTTTGTTATTTAGCCAAGCAAACTTGCATTATTTTTAACGCACGAACGGCTTAGGAACGGAGCAAGAGTGCTATTATCGTCGCTAGCTCTAAGCCAAGATAACTTTAGCCCGATACAATCTATTGATTTATCCTTTTGAACACAGGAAATGTAGCACCTGTTTATAGGCTTTCGTTCATACAAAGTTTTTGCCAACTTTAAAAGAATATCTTTCGAAACGTGGTTTAATTCATATTTCGTACACCACTTGTAGCTTTCCGCCCACCCTGAGCCCTTTGTTTGCCAGAGGAGGGTACCATAATCACGGTTTTTCGGTTGTTACTTTAGAACTTATTGAGCAACATTAGCCCAAGTGCTCTCATAAACCTAGATGAGACGACCAAAGGAAAGTGAGCCGACATTGAACATGTATTTCGCCTACGGATGGCTACCTCTTGCCTTCATTCGATATTTCTGCCTACCTGTGAGCGCGAGGAGTAACTCAACACGAAGCGCATATATAGAGGGCTGACCTTTTTCAACCGCTTGTACCACATGCAGCTGGGGACTAAACATGAATTCTTACGTACAGAAAGAGTGTACATCGGTGGAGGAAAGCTAAGAGTTTATGGCTAACAGTCGAATGTTCCCACTAAGAGACCAACCTACGCAGTCGCCGGTTTAGTCTCACAAACGGTACTAACCTTTTGCGATCACAGCCCACAAATGGTTGCTTACACATGTTCCCGCACGAATTTAAAGTTAAAAGATGAAAAAGGCAGGTAGCCTGTAGGGACGCGAGAGCAACGAGGCAGGATAACTAATCTCTTATCTCTCATGTTTTCGCGCAGCTTAATTATTGAAATAACCTCTTTATAGGGTAAAATAGTATTCCTACCCAGTAAAATGTGTGCTGTTTTTCTTTGTTAAATGCACTATTTAGGCATTAACGGAGGAATATTACGCCTATAAATCACAAGATTATGGTACCTTTCTGAATTATTGTTACTGGGTTAATAAAGTTTTGGCATTTTTATTGGTACATAGCACTAAAATGAATACCTTCCTAAGGTGCGGAGACTGAGACAAGCATCAAGGCGTTTGATACAATAATACCAGGTTATGACTAGTTTCTCTAGGATAATAACAATAATAAATGTTGCTTCACCCAGGTAAACACTTAAATTACCCACTACATTGACAACCTATCAAGCTCGGTAAAACCCTTCCATTGAGGTAGCTACATCAAACTAGTTTAGCAAGATATCATTAAAGCTGACTTTTTAATAAAACAGAAAGCCCTCAAGTTAAGGTAGCTTTATAGAACATATAAACAACTTAGAAAAAATTGAAAGTACTTCTTTTCACTTTAGCTTATTTTCACTAAGCCAGATAGTACTTTTCACTTCAATCAATTTTACTTAGTCTACGAGCATTTTTTTTTTTTACTTTTATAGAATATGACTTTAGCACAATACTACTCAAATAAGAAGAGAAAACCAATAATTTTAAAGTCGTTTAGCAGCATCTCGAATTAATGCCAAAAGAATTGCTTAGGGTTGATTGTGTATGAAAAACTCTTAGTTGTGCGTGTGAGAGAGAATACATAAAAGATAGCCCTCTTAGCTCGGACGTAACATAAAAAGACAGAGTAACATAGGTTATTTCTCAATTTTATTTATAATCTTCAGCTTTTAATTATTAGTCTTCCCAGCACAGTGCTTAGGTTGTTTACTTAATGTAAAAGTAGCACTTTTTTAGCCAAGTTAAATTAGCTCGAAAGCACTTAAATCAGACCTCAATTTGACCTTTGCACATTTCTCTAGTAAAACCTTAATAGAACAAATCAGTTTGCAATTAGTCTAAAGTAGGCCCCGTAGAGGCTGCCATAAAGATACTTCTCTATAACCCTCCGCCATATGTACCATAGATAGTGAAGTAAGTATTATTTTAGTAGCCTATTAAGACATAACCAGTCAAGCCAAGCTAGCCATTTGAATAGTACACACCTAAATTGTCAGCCATGATCTGCATATCACCTAAACTTTGAGTTACGAGACGAAGAGTTTACACTAAATGGGTATTATCTATCAAATGCTGCATATTTTATAAATGACCTTATGACTCGCTATCAACTTTTATATTACTCGTTCAAAAATAGCAAGGCATAACCTTCCTTGAGTTTAACATGAATCATTAATACTGAGTGTGCAAATTCCAAGTCAAAGGTTGCCCTTATTTGATCGAAGGATGCGTAAACTAGTATATGTAACTTAAAAGCTAATAGTTCTTTTACACTAGGTAGATTGGCTATATTAATTTTTGGTGACAAGGACCGAAGACTCTAGGCAGCAGTCATTATCTTAGTAAGAAATTACTTACTAAAGACCCAGTCCAAACTTAGCTAGAGCCTTCAAAGCTATACTCTCTAACTTAACTCTAGCCTGTTTGTTATAAACATTTTCATGAAACTGTAATTCCTAAGAAAAGAATCAAAACTTATTAGTGAACAACATTAAACCCTGAAAGTGCGGTAGCTTTCTAAAAGTATCATTTTCAACACTATCATGTTATTACTTAAGTAATTGAATGAAGAAAGATTAACTTAAAAACCATTGCCGACCCCAAGTCAGGACTGAAACAGCTCTGAGGGTTGTAGTCTTTACCATTTCACACTAACCTTAGTACTACCCCTAACAGGATTGGACCAGTCTTCAACTAGAACATAGCATAAAAGAGTTAAACTCACTAGTCAATAGTACTATTTTTAAACATAACTTCTATAGAGTTCTACACCATTCGCACTCTAATGAGAAGTAAGCATTATTTAGCATCAACCTTTTCGATAGAACAAAACGTTTTAGTACACAAAAGCACCTTTCACAGTGCTACAACTGGCTGACATAGCGTAGCATTAATATAACACAAAGTATCCCTCTGTTATGGTTCAAATGCAGCAGAAAGAGTTAAACATCTGAGATAGAGGATCCGATTTTGTTCTAACTGTACAAGGACTTCTATTTTTCATTGTTGGTCAGTGTACTCAAGGTTCCAAGGTCACTATTGTCTCGATTTAAGTAATATGACAAACTAGTACAATGGTAAAATTTTAATTTTAATGTAAAGCTAGGTAGCAGTCTAAATTCGTGGGACATCTTCGAACCAAAAAATCATTTTCAGAGTATTACTATGTTGACTTGACTTGAACTAGTTTGAGAGCCTTCCCTCCAACAGTTAATGAAGTTAACTAAAACCCTCCTACGCTGTATTTACACAAAGTCAGGGGTAAGAGTCACTCTTTTGGTTTAGTATAAGGGGAGCTTTAGCACCGTTAGAAAATGATGAAGGGTTTTTCTCCTTATTCCCATAATAGGAAAGGTCAGTCAGATAATTGAACCGAGACTGAATGCGAAAAGTAGAATTCTTCGCCGGATGAAATTGGACGACGAAGAATTACAGAGTTGAAAATAAAGAGCGATCGGGTTAATATATATAGTACTAGAACTATACAGTGAGTATAGTTCTAGTACTATATATATTAACCCGGCCGCTAAAAGATAATAAAGAAATAATTAACAAAGTCCATAAAGTTGTAAAGTTGATCAAAAAATCTTCATTAAAAAGGAAATTTATTTGCAAAATGATGAAAAAGATCAGTCTGGAAGAGAATTAAGCCTGAAATTGGATTGTAAGACTAGATGGAGTAGTCTACACGATATGGTAGAAAAATTTTGAAAGCTAAAGACCTGTGTTACAGTAGCACGGTTAGAGTTGCGTAAGGAAATAATTTTTTGTGAATCGGAACGGCATTTACATTTACTCCAAAATATCCATGGCTCGCTTAAGCCTATCAAAGCAGCCGTCGAGGTTCTCGGCAGGCGCAGCAGTCAAAACCAACCCGGAAGTTTTAGTAAGGAATTTGGATCCACTAAAGGGTACTTTGAGCGGTGAATTGTCTACAGCGAATAAAAAAGATAACTGAACGAAGAGCTGTACTTGCACCCGTCTTTGTTTTCTTCATAATCCGAAAGCGCCCGAAAGAAAATCTGTTGACCCCACGGTTTTTCTGGTCTACCGCGGTATATTATCTGGAAACTAGAAAAATGTGTTAGACGTTGAACCTGTGAGAACCAACGTCAACCGAATACTGAGGATGAAGTTAGGAAAAATAAAAAACGAAATTCCATAAATGGAGAATTTATCAATCAAGAAACAGCTTGATATAGCAATTGCCAAAGATCTTTCTAAGCCAGAAATTAAAAGCGAAACGTAAAATTGGGATGCATCTAAAAGGAAAAAATATTCTGCGCAAGGTCACCAGCGAGGGGAAAATTTAGAGGTGCACCAATACCTCCTTACAATTTCACTGTCAAGCATCGAGGTAGAACGAGAGTTTTCAACGGCAGGAAATTTTTGTACGAAATTAAGGTGTCGTATGAATGGCGGCACCTTAGACATTAGTTTTTTTGAAATCCTAATCCCGAAAACATTAATTTAAGCACTAAAAAAAACTTAATTAACCTTTAGATTTTTTTTTCATTTTATCTTTTCAGTAATAATTTTCAAAACTTTTCTTGGTGAAGGTTTCTAAAATGTTACTGCCTTGTAAGGAATATTAGGCGTCTAAGTTGGATGGGATTTTTTCAGCTAAAATTTCTTCTCTTCAAATTTTTTTTTTTTGTAGGTACGCATAATAGGAAGGGAACCTTGATTATCAAAATAAGAGTTAACTTCTTATTCCTGTCAGTTACAGGTTGTTATAAAAACTAGCGAAACGAGTGAATTTTGTTGATCCCGGGATCTGGCAAAACCCCACGAGGGATTACATTCCCTAGTTAACATATATATAGAAGGTATAGATAAAAATAAAAGTAACTTCAAAAAAAGAAAATTAATGGAAACTTAATTAAAAATAACGTTTTTTCAAAAGTATTATATACTCAAAAAAATTTATAAAAATTATTAAAAAAATTTTGTCTACAAAAGAAAATATATATTTTCTAATATTGTTTAAGAAAAAAAAATTGAACATAATTATAGTTTTTTTAATAAAATATTAAAATAGTTATATAAATATAAAAGATTATAAAAAATAGTTGACTTATGAATAAAAAGTTATAAAACGTTATAATATGTATTTTTATAAAAATGTTGTGAAAAGCGGAGAATAAAGGGAAGAGGGCGCCACACTAATAATGTATTCATCTTTTTTTTTCCAGCGTGAGTTGTTAAGCCCCCGTTCAGTTTCAGCGCATTGAGAGCTGCTTATTTAAAGAGGGATATTATATTGTTAAGCAAACAGTATCTTGCTTAGCCGCATAAGTTATAGTTATGACGGTGACAGCCTTTCCATTACTATAACTCACAAACTAGTATTTAAGTAGTATACCTTTCATAAATAATACTCTTAATATACTAAAAAAGATTTTTTTTATTAAAATATAAAATATTTATAACATATTAAACTCTATTGAATCAAGTGTACATGCGTTTATCAATATCTATTAAGTATAGAAGACAAAACATTCATTCAATAAGGATCCATAAAAAACATGTGTTAAGCTATCATATTCCGAAAATTTACAGGAGGTAAATTAAAGGGAGAATCTATCGTTTTTAATTTCCTTCTCCTTTTACGAATTACTTTGGTGTTTAGTTGAACTGGCCGGTGCTGTTTGTGAAGTTTCCAATATAAACCGCACGCATTGCAAACTACTCCAAATTCATTTCTTCTCCATAAAGTTGTCTCAGTAGTATTACAATTAGAACAAACAACACTTTTACCAGTTTGCCTCTTCCTTTTGTGTTTTGTGTGCGAACCAAGGGATTGTAGAGAGGAAATAGCTATTTGTCCCTGGCGAAGTAGTCTAAATTCAGATAAAGTTACATTATTTAAATATTCATTCCGGCCATTAGCAATAGAATTAGTGCTAATGGCTGATGCAGCGGGCTTATTTATTATAAAATCATTATAAGTTGACAACTTCGTATCTTTACTAAGGAGCACTTTATCACTATCAGAAGGTTCTCCAAATTGTAAAGCGTTGTCTATAAGGTTATTACTAGGCCTCCCTTCCATACGAAAATTACCGTTTCTGTTTTCAACTAAATTGCGCTTCGCTTTCTGTAAGTAATATTAGTCAGAAAGAATTGAAATTTTTTAAGGCAATACTGGTGTTATAATAATAATAACTCTTAATGATTAGGCTATTTTAGACGTTATATCTTTAACAACAATGATGTTTATATTTAAACCAATAGAGGAGTAAATGAATAGTTGGAGAGGTAAAAAAACTATACAATATGTCCAACACTTAACTAGTCTACTAGCAAAGCTTATACTACCTATAATAATTTAAAGTACATACGTCGAAATAGTGGTAATTATAAAAATACCTCTTGAGATTTTATACTTTTCTTGACGTCACCAAACTGACAAAACTCTAAAAATTCCGAAAAAGTAGGTAAAAAATAAGGATCGCTTAGCTGCCTGGGTAAAGAGATCCGCATATAATGAGAAACTTTTAATAGTGCCTCCCAATGCTGCATATTTGGTTGAAACTGCACTTTTCTTTAACATAGGACAGTAAAAGCTGGACTTAAATCTCTAAATAAAAACAACACTACAATTTAAAATCTTTATCATGTTTTATATAAGCTTTGATTGGTTTAAAACGTCACGTGCTTTATTACAGTTTATCTTTTACTACTGCCACCTGCCATAGAAAGCAGATAAGTAGCTGAGCTCACCTAACTGCGCGGAGGCTAGTTAAAAAGGGTTTTTAGGAAATCTTTGTGGACTCCGCCCACTTATATAGCTTATTAATAATGCATTAAAAAATATAATGTTTTTTATAATAGGATTTAATTAGCCTATACATCCAGGAAAGAATTCGGTTTAAAACTAATAAACCCTTAAAGATCAGGAATTAAGTCTGTCTTCTTCGTAACTCTGTGTTTCTAAAAAAATTTTCACCTAAACCTACAGCTCTAGTGCAACTTTTAAATTTTTTTTTGAAGACATGTAATATGTTTACTGCTTTTAACAGAACGATATTAACCTTATATGTGTATACCTTGCTTAATTTATTTACGTTATAAAATATGACCTAGACTTTGTCCATATTTTTTCGTAAATCGACTTATATATTCTTTAAGAGTGATGTACCATCTACGTACTAAATAAAAAAAAAATATGAATTAGTATTGAATTCGGACAGCTAAAAAAAGATGGAAGCTTTGAAGTTTCAGTTTTGCTTTTTTTTTTTTTAAATTAATAATGTGGAGATTTCGAAAGGTTGTATAAACCTTATTTATTAAATTCAAGCCTTTTTTAATGGAATCTATAAATACGTCTAAGTAATTTTACTTTTCAGTTTAGAAGGTTTTTATTGCTTTTTATCCTACCCGATCTGTAGTTTATTAGGTCTGGCCGAATTTTTTTAGTGCTTATACTTAAAAATTCACGCATATTCTAAGAAAACATTGAAAAAGCTTTAATGCGGTTCAGATAAACCAGTAAAAGCTTGCCTTGCTCTCCAATACCGAGAATTTTTTTTTTGGGTCTCTTTCTCCTGTAAATAAAAGGTAAAATTGGTGTTTCGCAGGCTTAATCTTAGCTAGTCGTGGCAACAAGCCACTCCACAGCGTACAAGACATGGTTCATTTAAGTTCTCTACATTTGAATTCGCTTCTCTCACATACGTTTTGCACGTTATTGTTATCTTGCATGGAATCATGGTCTTTTATTTTTTTAAAGGCTTTGTAGAGCAATTTTTTTTTAAAAAAAGTTCTGTTAAGGGCAACTTGAAGAGCAATGCGCGTATATATGACTTTTATAGCTTCTGTTTTAAAAACATAATAGTAAAATGATACAGGCTTTTGTCTTTTAGAGGAGAGGTTAACCAGTCTCACTGGCTACATAATTCCCGGAGCATACATATTTTGCCGTCTTTATAATGTAAGTATAAACAGAGTGACCAAGAAAAATACACACATGAACAACGTAGTTATGAGCTCTTGCTGGTTTTTTTACTAAACCCGCAGGTATAAGCTCTAGAAAGATCCAATACCAAAAGGGCTTAACGAAAATCTTTACCTAAGAAATTTAACTATAATATTAAACTTAAGCCTCTTTGTAAAAAAAAAATTGTATGTACATAATACTACTTTCCAACGCTACCTGATACTGTTACAAAAACCACAAATACAATCAACCCAGCATTCAGTGAAGCACTTATTAATAGAGTGTGCCTTCAGAATTAACGGGCTGCCTCTGTAAATAATATTTTTTTATCTTGGATTTGCGAGTCTATTGACTCAGGATACTGTAGCAAACCACTAATTGTTTAATAATTATTACTTATCCTGAACTATCGGCTTACAATCACTTGGAAGCTTATAGAGAAGAGCAAGCGAAGGCACAAAAGTTTTTCCTTACCACCTTTCTCTACCTCATTATACGATATATTGCAACACGAGACATCGATAGTAAGAAAAATATCTTGAGCGCTACATAAAACGTCACGCGCACTAGGATAGCTATGAAAAGATAAAACTTGTTTAATACACCACTTGACACTCTCTTTACTGCTATTATATAGGTACCGTGCTTAAGGACTTTTTATGTTAATAAAATGCTAAGAATCTTCTTTATTTAATATACACTAAAAAATTTAAAGATTTTTCTTTTCTTACACATTTTTAAAACTTAGGTAACTTGTTCTTTCTCCCGAGTTCCTCTTAAATAAATAGGTGAAATGAGCCTTCTTTGATGGTGATACCAACCAATGGGATGATAGTATTAAGCCATCCCATGAAGGGCTGAGTGGCCTCTCGCCTAAGACCCAATCCATTACCTACTACAACTTCAAAGCCTAGAGTAAACAGGTATAAGTTTCAAACAACTGAACTCTATAAAATGGATTTTTAACTTTTAAACTACCTAAGCTGACTTACATTTGGTTACAACAAATTTATAGCTGGATATCTATATGCTGGTATTGTTACTAACGTTATAACTCAATGCAATTTCGCCTTTATTTTAAAATATATAATAGTTTTAAACATTGCTTCTGTTATTAAGTTCCTGTTTTGTGTACACACTGATGACTTTATAATATAAGAAACTGTATATTACTTCTGGTCCATTACTATCCCTCTTTGTAACACTTTTAATAGTAATAATGCTTACAACTCATTATTAAACATTAAGAAAGCATCAACTTCCTTGATAAGTTTTGAAAATAATAGGGAATAAAGGTAATGCATACTTGCTGCGCGCATCACCGAAGTTGCAAGGTAAGCCTCTGTAACAATTTTTTCGAGGGCGGCCAAGTACATACCGCTAACATGAGAGATATACAGGGGTGTAGCTTCCCTGGCGGTTTTTTTATAATATAATACCTTCTTAACTTTTCTGCCTACTTTCAGTTAAAATTAAACAACTTCCAGATTAAACGTATGTAGAAATATCCCACCTCTTTCACCGCTTTCGCAATATATTCAAGGGAGTACTTTTTCGTTAGTAGAAAGTAATGAGTCTCTCTAAAAGAAGAGCACTTCCTTAAAACGTAAAGGAATCCCGCTTATCCGTCTTATTTAGTATATAGGTAAGGAAGCGCTCCCGAAGTTCGCTATTAGAACGGTAGAGCCGTAGTAGGTCATCTTTGTCAAGTAATTCAATATATAACGCTACGAAATAGAGAGGATAAATTGACTACAGCTCTTGTAGGAAAAATATTACCTCTGAAGACTCGTCGGCGACTAGGGGCATGCCTGCGGATCATACAAACGAGTGAGGGCGCATAGACGAAGGAGCACTAACAGGAGCTGCGCTGTGTCTCGACAAACAGATTATTTAGCTCTAATTATAATGACTTTTTCTATAAGTACCAATTAACCCAAATACATCTTAATCTCTTATTTACCGACAAGTTATGCTTAATAGGCTTTAAATCGTCTAAAGTATTTTAAGTCATTTAAGAGAAAATACGAAAAATAAGTTATGTTCATTGTGGGTTAGGCTTTATTTGTTTTGAATAACTTTCGCATACCTTAGGTTCATTAAAAAATCCAAAGAAAAAGCATAATTCTAGATATATACTTTAACACTAAAGTTTAAAATTTTAAGGATGAAAATGCGGGTGGTTACATTCTTCTATGTATAAGTTCATATTTGGATGATAAATTCTTAGTAAACGTATAGGATTTAAAAACTGTTTTGATCACATCACGAATTTTTTTGTTATCTTTCGGCAGGTAATAATATTTTTGTGAGCTGCGCTCCTAGCTATTTTTCTTAGTGTGGTTGTAAAGTAGTTTTGTAAACTTGCTGCTTATTTTACTCTCGATTTACTTATAAAAGACGCTATAGCCTTTCTGAAAACTACGCAAGTAAATGCTCTGACTGACATAAGTTATGAACCCCTAGGGATTAGAGTCTACCTTGTTGTGTAGATAAGTCCTACTCGTTGCCACCCAAAGAAAAAATAAAAAAATTAAAAGTTGATTTAAATAAAGCTAGTTGTAAAACACTTTTTCGCTAAAGGTATTGTTTAAAAATTATTTGAATAGGTTAGGGTAAAAAAGTTTACTTTGCTATAAACAAGAGGATTAAGCTTGACATAATGCTTTTTACTAATAAAGACACCACTTGGTCTCGCACAGACATATTGCTATTTTTGGACTTGACCTGTGCTCCTCGACTACTTTTCACTTGCAGTAGACAGCATTGTTGAAGCTTCTTATAATATAATATTTATTAATATTAATATTTTTTCGTTATAACCTCCTTTCTCTTTATTTATCTTTATTTATCCAAGTTTTATCAGTTTTAAAAATTGAATCCCTCTACTGAAGAAGAGCTACGAAACCCTATCGCTGTCCACATGTCACGCGTGAGTGCTAGTTTTTGTTTGTTGATGTCAAGCAAATAATGACACCTTTTCAACTGAAAACTACTTGTAAGGAGCCTGCGATCACTTCTGACTGAGCTCGTGTTCGAAGATTTTTGACTCGATCAAGCACCAGGAACCGTTATTTATAAATAAATTATATTTTTAGGAATTCCAAATTGTAATTATGCACGTGGGGGTACCGTGCTCCCTAGCGGTTTTTAAAAAAATAAATTATGGAGTATTAAACCATTCATATTATGTGGAAAAATATTAATTCCCTGGAATTTGAAACTCCTATAATCAATAATTTAAGCTCTAAATAGTAGTAATAAGTGATTTTTAAATACTCTTCACGCCATTAGGATCGGTGTTTAATCATGGCATACTGGTAAAGTAATCTTCTCCTTTAAAGAATAAGCTTCAATACCAACCTTAAGGTATTTGCACGCGGTTTAAATTAAAATTTCTTATTATCAGCTTATTGGGGTCTAAGTTGTATACAGAACTTATACAACCCTCGAGACTTTACAAACTGCTTAGATTTAAGAAACACACTTTGTAACTTCCTTCCAAAAACTAAGTGTTATGGGCTTTTTGGGGCAGGCAAGCTTGTTTATGGGGTGTTAGTAGCAACTTGGGTCTCATTCCTTTAAGAAGGATTCCTCTTTCACAACGGTTCAAAGTCGATTGATATTTCTACTATATTAAATTGCTGTCAAGCCTGATATATTTTGTAATTGCTTTGAAACTGTATACAAAAGTTATATAGGTAGTTAAAACTTTCATGTGCCTTCGTACCCTCTCGGAGGTTATAAAAACCTTTGCGCAATACTATTCCTATTAAGAAAACAATTGTATACAGATTTTCATAGACGCACCCACTCTCGCCATAAGCCGGGCTTTTGGAGGTTAGTTGTATAATCATATATATATAACAAAATGAATTTATAATATGAGCAGAAGTTAAAAGTACCTGCACAAGTATGCGCTCTTTATTAGTTACAGCTCCTTATTAATTTCTATCAATTGTAAGACGCTATAATTTGCCTAAACTTTATTAAAGCGACATAGCAAAAAGCGGTGTGCCAGTATAATTGGTTAGAAGAGTTATACAAGATTTCTTAAAGCAAAGAGAAGGCCCGCCAAAAAAAAAAGCTTTTTATCACCCAATTTAACAGTTCGTTATATAAAAGTAAGGAAACTTTCGAATCAATTTAACGGAGTTTGCTCAAAGTTAGATTGAGCAGTAGTCCTCTCGGCTACTTTATATGACTAAATTACACTTCTTTCCTATATAAAAGAAACTAATTGAAGGGAGTTCCTAGCACATCACTATCCGTTATATAGTTGTATTGTAATATTCACAATAACTAATAAATTGTTGTGCTCTGCGTAGTTCGCAATCCGTTCATAAAATTACTCTCCACAATTAAGTTTCCTATAATACAAAAGACAAAACCAAACTCAACTATAACTTCGAAGTTTCACTTTCTATTATTAATAGTTTATTTTTAAGTTTTTCTTTTTAGAATTTTATTTTCTACTCTTATATATGAAAACTTTTTGTTAGTTTTATATAGTTTTATAGCTTGTAAAGTTTTAGTTTTATGTAGTTCTACTAATACATTATTAGCTTTAAGTGTCTAGAAATGATAAAAAAAAATATTTATTAAAAAAGTAGAATTTATAATTATGAATATATAAAGAAATGGAAAAACTAGTTTTTGAAGACAATTTCGCTTATTAAGGAAAGAGGTAAATCGTAAATGGGTTCAATGGGCCCTCCGTCGTAGAGTGATGGATCCCCAAAAGCAAACTTTTGGTCAAAGTCACAGTCCGGAGCGCCTCTCGCAAAAGAATCTTGTGAAATAAATACTTTCGTATTAATATATAGAATGTTTAATAAATTTTATAACCTGAAATAGTGTTAAAAGAATTTAAATCTGGAGTATTGATTAAGATGCTGGAGAAAGCAAAGGCAAGAATGAATAAATACAATGTACATATGTAGACGGGAACACCTATGGCCCACCACCTACAGCGTAAAAAAAGTTTAACGTACATAGTGTTATCAAATGTGGTAGACATTACTTTTGTGGAAGATAAGTGATGCCGTAACTTACTAGTATTGAATCAGGAACGAAAGCCCAAAATAAGTACAAGCCTTTAGAAGAAAATATAAATGGGATAAAAACTGATTTTTGATAATAAAAATAAAGTATTAATTATATATATAGTAGTGATCGGTTACAAAGGCTTCACCATAAAGAATCCAAGATAGTATATATCCAACAAAACCGTATATTTCACGCTCGACTGACATTTTATGTCTAAGGCGTACATATAGTACTTAAATTTTACTCGTTAACAAACCGATCGATATAGGCCTCATTTGCACGAAGCATAGCGTATTCCACTATCTAGCCAATTCAATCAGATTATAGTTAGCTCAAGGCCGCACACACATATGATTGGTAAATAACCAAGCATCTTAAAAAGTTGGACACCCCCGTAGGGTCTAATACTTGCAGGCTATAGTAAACAAGGGCAGGGCATGCTTTCACTTCGGTTAAACAAAGAAGTTTAGTTATGAAGTGAGGGCCGTGGCTATTATTTTTCATTTTTTGCATTTTTAATGACCTCAGTAAGAAGGTTGAGACCACTAAAATACTTGTGGAAAGCTAAGAACCTTTTATTTCTGTTACTTGTACAGCGTTCATAAAAGTTAATATTAAAATAATTAACAACTAAAATTAAAAATAGATTAAACGACTACAGAGGAGGCTACGAGAAGTGTTCAATTATCTTAGTTCTAGCCCTAAAATTATTTAGAAGAAACACCTTATAGCGGATATTAAGGGCTCTCGGGAGAGCAGTAACTAAAAACTGTAAAATTTCTCTTTAACATTAGAAAGGAATCTGTGTATTGTAGGTGTATTTATATTATAGTACGAATAAGGGCTTTGCAGTCTTTATTCTAAACAAGAACAACTTTTATTGTAAACTGAGAACACTATACTGTTTAATATACTTCGGTTTACTTCGAAGGATCCCATGATTTCTCTTACATTTTACTTACTTTATGTACTTATACTACATTTTAAAAAATAAGCCAAAGATAATACTCTAATAAAGATCAGCCCAAAAATATTAATTTTTTCATAAGGTAAAGTTACCAAAACCTATATCAAATAGCCTGAACTTTCATATACATATATTATAAATATTTAGCTGATAAAATTTTATTTGTCTAAAAAATAATACAGATATTATTGAGTAAACTAGCAATTTTTTTTGATAAAAACTAATAAATATATATCTTTACAATTTTTAAAATTTTCATATTTTTCCCGTGGTTTTTAACAAACTCAAAATTTTAAAAAAAAGATAACTTTTAAATGTAACTTTCTTTTTTTTCCACCTTTAAAAGATCATTGAAAATTCTGTACTATTAGCAAAACTTCCTCTCGAGGTCAAGCGTCTCAAAGCAAAACAGAAGACAAATGCAGTCGTCGAATTGAGAAACTTCGCGAAAGTCTCTGAAGCATAAGCGAGTGGCAATGGCGCTTAGTGGTGTGCCCACGTCGTACTCATAGCCAACTTTATTGAAAACAAACTTGTTTTGCGCAGAAACTCTATTCAGTTTATCTTCAGGCAAATAATTCCTAGTTTATAAATAATAATTATTATAGAAAAAATTTCTCTCCAAAAAAATAAATTATTTCTTCCAAAGGCTACATAAAATAGTTAAGAAATATAGGTAAGTAATTTAATATAAACACAAATAGGATATTTAAATTATAAAAGAGTCAACAAAAAATTGTAGGAGTAAAGAAAGATTAGATTCACAGTTAAATTATAATAATAAATTTATCATAAGGAAGATTAAAACAAAAACGCTCTTAAAAAACTTAAAACTGTAGCGTATGCGTAATTTTAAAATTTCAAGGTTGATAACGCTTATTTCTAGTAACAAAATAGTTTGGAATATTATATAAATAACAAAGCAAGCAAGCTATTTAAAACAACTTCTAAGAACTAGGGTAGAGTTTCATAAAATTTAAATAACAAAAAAATGCCAAAGCCAAAGGACAGACAGAAAACTTTGCTTACCTCACTCTTATTTCATGTAATGTTATTTTTAAACTTATCGGTCACTTTAGTGAATACTATGATAAAATTACACTAACTCTTCTATATACGGCTGGAATATTAAACTTCTAATGGTTGTTTCCATGACATATTTTGTTACACATAACTAATAAACTTTATTATAGAGTGCTTTTTTCGGTTACCAAAGGCCGTCGCTCGACATTAACAGGATTACTTTTAGATCACGAGGCACTTCATGAAAAGTGACGTCCGGCGTATTTAATAAAACTGGCGAGTCCTTTTTTAACTTAAAAAGCAGATCTCCCATGGAGCCTCCTAAATTAATGCTCCTTTCCACGGGTATACTTGTAGCGACAGTAATTAATACATCCATAAAATCAATTTCATAAATGTATTAAAACTTTATATTATTTTTTGAAAGTTCCTGTTGAGGGCATATCCGAGTGTTAAACACGAGAGACTGATAGTAGGGCTGTGGATACTATTGCGTTATATATAAGAACTATAAACTACTAATGCTTAGCAGTTATGATACGATAAGAATAACCCGGAACTGCTTAGGCCTACCCGTAACCTCATCTAGGAATTGCCCGCCGTGCGTAATCACGTGGTTGACCTAAGGAGACAATCACATATGAATGCAGTAACGGTGAGCCTTCAAAGATATGAAGACCAACAATTGTCACTTAAAATAAGGATAAGAATCTTTATGACAAGTGTGCCATTATAACACTTTACGTTAATACGTGGAAACTTTTTAGGTTCATTGCCTTTTTATGTTTTGATAAAAATCAGGAGTATATAAATTATACTTTAACGGAAGTAACTAGCAAGTTGGATATTCAGAAGAGCTTAAATAGAACATACAACTTTTGGATTGCCCAACGAGTGGTCCTCGGTCGAAAAAATCAAAGACCATGAAAAAGAGGAAGGAGAGCGCGAAAAAATTAAAGCGCGCGAATCCCCAACATTGCAGCACACGATCCAACCCTTATATATAACAGTGGCGAGTAGAGTGCAGCCATCGTCGGGGGGCGCGCTATTGCTAAGCTGATTCTCCGCTTTCGCTAGAACCTTTAGCCTCCTTGTTATTTTGCTTGCCTTGTTGGGCTCTTCAAGCTCGTTCTTATAGTTATCGTAGAGCTCATTATACTCGGAGTCTAACGAATTTGTATCCACAACGACAGAGTTATTAAAAGGAAGCTTCTCTCCGAGGCCTGGAGGGAATGTACTTTCGGCAAGCTTATTATGCTTACGTGTGGGCTTTAAGGTTTTCTTGAAGCAGTGGTTATTATTATCGATATATTCTTTCATGGCGGTAAAAGTTTCAAACTCGAGCTTTTTTTTTTCTAAGTACACTTCATCCAAATGCTGGTATAATTGAAGGACTCTGGCTTGAAACAATTTCTGTTAGTAATAGTTAAATTAATTACACAAACTTTAAAAAATATATAAATCTTTTAAGGTTGCTGCATAAAGGCGAAAATAAACTAGTATAAAACTCAAACGGCAGTAATAAACTTAATAGCTCGGCTAATTATATAAAATACGGAGTTCATTTTAGTTTTTAATAAATATAATATGGTATTACTTCATATTATAAATATGTTTTAGCTGTGTGTAATATATACATTTATAGTTTTTAAGAATACTGAACAAAATTAAGATTAATAGCTGTAGTAAATTCACTCTAATAAGTAAAATTAGTATAAACTTTAACAAGAGTCAACTTGCTTTACATAAAGACCGCAGTTAAACGTTTAAAAACTATAGAGAGATCTTTAAAAAATCACGCGGCCCAAAAAGTTAAGAGCTACTATAATTACATATAAACCAGACTAAGAAGATTATTTATAAAATTAAGAAAAGCATAAGCAAATTCACCGCCTGTCTGCAATCCGAAAAATTCCAGCAACGATCCTTCAGTAGTCTCTCCAGACCGTCGGCAAGAGTTCTTGAAAAAAACCGGGGAGCGGTTGTTCCTCTGACCAAAGGTATAATAGTTTATATGTATATAGTACATCACTTTTGTGATTATTATAAAATAGAAAACTCCACTATTCCACTAAACTCCAGCTACGATAGTTACATATAAAGAGCGCTGTACGTCTTAAAAAGTCAGCAGACCAAGTGAAGCCTTAAAATAAACAAAAGGTCTTTCTAGAAGGCGTACAGAGCCCGCAAAGTAGTAAAGTGGTGATATTATTTAAGATGTACAAGCATATAAAGTCATGCAGTATTAAACTTTAAAAAAAAGTAGAGACCCATGTCCGTCAGCAAGAACAGAAATGACGTAATTCCCAAGCTTACTCTAAATTATAAAAAACATAAGTAGAAAAAATAAGGAATTTATGTACAGGAAAGGTTATTAAGAGTGGACTTACAAAAGTAAGAACTGTTAAAAAAACTTTTACAGTGAGATTTTAATATTTAAAGTTGAAAAAGAGCTAAAGATACCAACAAACTATGTCAATCGATAAAAGAAGGCCGAGAAAGCTAAGCAGCTGGCAACCTGACGAACGACGAGCCGATCTTGCATCTGCGAGTTGTCGACTCTTAGCTGAGAGTGGCGAGTGCCGAGAAGCGCATAGCCTTTTTGCCCGGCCAAGCCCAAGGTAACCTTTCTGTCAAGACAATCTATGGCAGGTATGAACAGCACGCAAAGGAAGAAGAATCGTAGATAACGATTTCTTTGGGTTATATAGTAGTATACAAAAACATAAGGGCGGTTTTGCACATAACAGTGTCATAAAGAGTACCAATCTATACAAATGCTAGTTTTATAGTAATAGACTCGCTTTGATATATAGAGAAAGGCGCAAAGCAGTAAAGAAGAGCATTTTATATATATAAAAAAATAATGTAAAAATGAGCACCCAAAACGCAGTCTTTGTATACTCGGATGGTTGGAAATAATTTCACTAATGATGTATACGAATAAGAGCTCAGATGAAAGCAGTCAGGGATCACATCTCTTTCGGTGGGAAAGGAACGATAGTTTTGCTTGCTTTCATTAACTTTTAACCTCTATAAGTATATTTAAAAGTAAACAGTATTTAAAAGAGGCGTTAATTGGTAGGTCATAACGACTACAATAATATAATAATACCTTTAGGAAAATAATAAATAATTTATAAGATATTTATAAAAACTTGAGAACAATAAATAATTAAAACTTAGAGGTAAATAAGCAAGAAACCAAAAAATATGTAGGTAAACAGTGAATTGCGCAGTCAGAGGAAATAAACTAAATTTTTTACAAAAACAACGTTTCAAGTTTACCTTTCTTGACTTGTATTTTATGTAAAGCTGCCGGCCCCTGTATAATGAGTAAAAAGATCTTTTGTTGCAAGACAGTAATATTTTAAATAACTTGACGCTTCCGTGCTTCTTAACATAAGCATAAGACCCTTGGAGATCAGCGCCCATTTTTTGTGTGAGTGTGGCTTTCGTTTTATTTATAAAAACTTTGCTCAGCAAGTAAGAAAAATGATTAGCCTTATTTTTCCTCTGCTTTTTAACTTTTGTTGAAGCGTTACGAGCAATATTATTGGAGCCATATTTTTTAGCAACTTTAACGTGAGATAGCCAGTTTTTTAGATCATAAGCGTTTTTGCATCCACAACTGCAGTATATAAATATAAGTTTTTCAGTAGGTGAGATTAACAAGCCCTCAATCTTGTTTCCTTTAGCATTTTTATTGTCCTCCGTCTTGTACTTTTTATTCTCTGGTTTTGCGTTAGACAGATGGATTTTAATAGAAGGCAACAGATAAACGGCAAAATCCTTTACGAGCTCCGTAACTCTTGCCTTGTTAGAAGTTTGCCACCAATTTCTAGAAAGCAAACTAAATTCCTCAAAAAATTGAGTTTTTAGAAGCTTTCTTTTTTTGTCCGAGGAGGTGGTAAAACAAGGATCGAAAAAACGCTTCTCTTTATTTTGAATATTAAAAAAAGAATTTATTTTAATGAAATTACCATTTTGATTTAAAAAAGGCTGCTTCTTTAACCTGCGGATCAAGAATCGGAATTTCTTATTAAGTATAGTGTTAACAACAAAAAAACCAATTACTTTTGTTGTTGACGAGTTTTCTTATATTTCATTTACGAAGTAAATATTTTGAGCACCTCAATAACCTATGAAATTATAGTGACTAACAATTATTCAAAAAAGAAAACTCTAATTTTCATGAGAGAGATATAATTTTTGCTTAAAATAATCATGTATTCACTTATTTATTGTTTATAAATGGGAAGCAAAGAAGTAAAAAATTGGAGCAGTGGAGGGGGGGGGTGGTTCCAGGTAAACGACTAACCAAAAACCTATAAAGATAAGCCAATAAATTCTTAATATTTTCGTCCAAGTAAAACAAACCTACTAACGTGGATTTGTAGAGTCCAATGTACATTTCCTTTTTTTTAAGTAGCTAAAATTTTTAAAGGTAAACGAAAAGAGAAGATATAAAGTAATAAAAGTTTAGTTTTTTCTAAATGTGACCAGAGCTTACGTTAAGTGAAGTACTTGTATGCGTGAAGATTACTGTTTACACTAAATATGTTAAAAGCTACCAATACAAGCTGGTGTTCTAATGAAAGTCAGTTATCTATCTATTGTTCAAACCCTTCCAACTTTGTAGTATGAGTTTTGCAGAAGTGTGGCAAGGCAAACCCAAATAAAAATTGGTAATCAACGATAGAACGATAGGCAATATACCTAACTCGTGAACTTGGCGTTCCCTTCAAGAAATTGTCGCACTTGTGTTAAGTGCACTAACACTATGTAAAGTTTTATCTAAAATTTGTCAGCAAAATTAAAATTGTTCAGTATTATAAGGTCAAAGGAAGGGAAAGCAAGCCGGAAAAAGTACAAATATTTCTTGACTCCCATGACAATGAAAAGTAGTAGGAATAATGACCCTTATATCAAACCTTTACCTTTTAATAAGTAAGTTACAGAATAAATGTTACTTCAAGTACATTGACTTTATATAAATTCTAAATGTAAGAAACTTTTTAATATATTGTTGTAGACGTCAGCTGGAACTAGTTATATGTTAACAAATAATTGTGACATTGGGGTTAAGCTTATGATTGCCACCACAACAAACACGAAAAGGCTTCTATTGGCTTCTATTGGTATTGTGTTTGGCAGCAAAAACGACGAATTTTTATTAGCTTTTATAGGATGAGGTTTCTCCTGGTTTTATTAATTATTGAAGTGTCAAACACTTTTTTACTTTACAGTGCTTGACAAATACTCTAGATCTTTAGTAGTTTTAGGCGTTTATAAAAGTCTTCTTCTTCTCATACGTGTAGCACTCTGTACACATGCTATTCTGTAGGTGTAATGACAAACAGAATATGCATTCTTGGAGGAGGTATAACAGGGCTTTCTACTGCTTGGCAACTGTCCAAAATTGTTTCCTCCGCTACCGAGATATTAGTATTTTCATTGCCTGCTTTCATTTATTAAAAAAGAACATAGAATCATATGTGCATAGAAACGATATATATAAACTATAAATCATTTAAATAAAAACTTTTAGGTTATTGAGAAAAGAGCCGAGCTTGGAGGCTGCATTCGTACCGTAAGGGCTAACTTGGTTTACATAGTATTATTATTATTAAATAAACTGTGTTGTAACTGTATTGTGTATATCTCGTAGAATGAAGGCTTAGAGAGTAAAGCTAGTGAGGTCTTAATCCTCGAACAAGGGCCCCATACTATACGTACTTCTGGTAATTTACAGTATCCTCTCTATGAATTAGTAAGTTGACTTTGTTACATTCATAAAACATTTTTCCTTACTGACTACTACCTAGCTCGCTTCCTTAAATATGCAGGAGCAGATTTTAAAAGCAACTTCTAATTCTAGCATAAGGCCTTTATTTTATTTCTGTTATTGTTTAAGTTATCGTTATACTTCTCGTAACTTTAATTCTGCTTAGGCTTTTCTTTACCACACTTAGAGCTTTTTTCGTTTTCAATTTTCGATTAATATATCAGTACAACTTCATAGGTACGTTGCCCATAAAAATCAAATAGTACCGCTCCCCCATAGCATTAGCGGTTTCCTTTTTACTTCTATTGGTAATTTTTATTAAATATACCATTAAAGTGGACGCTTCTACTCTATTATTTAAATAACTTAATTTTTTTTATGTTTCGTTAATTTACTTTTCACTTCTGAACGCCGGATTTACTATATTTATATTTAAGGGCATTCCTTATATTCTTCAAGTTTATTTACTTATAAAAATGTTCTCATAGAAGAGAGGGCGATGTTACCATATTTAATAAACATAAGATTACAAATAGATAGTCATATCTTTCCACGAGTCTTCTATACAAAAAGTCTTCCGAGATACTTCTAGGGCACTTAACATAATATTTGAAGATAGAAAAATAATCTTCCAGTAGAACACACGAGCATATGTTTACTTGCACAACCACATTGCTTCCCCACTGGAGCAAAGTTTAGTAGAAAAGTTATGATGGTGACAGCCTCGATACTAACTATGCGCTTTCCTTTCTGAAGGACGAAAACTTCTGATAGCAGTTCTCCACGACTTGAAAAGATTTTGGAGGTTCCCTTTTTCTCGACGTTCGTTGCCCGATGAATCCGTACACCAGTTTGCCTCTCGCCAATTTGGGCGGCAGTTCGCCAATCTTTTTATGTCAGCTTTGGTTTCCTTCTCATCTATTATAATAATTCCCCCCCCCCCCCTTACCTTTCTCTTTTTATATATCAGGTCCGTGGAATCTACGCCGGTGATGCCAAGTTACTCTCTGTGCGCGCTTGTTTTCCTTTTTTAGTTAGTTGGGAAGAAAAGTACAGCAGCGTCACCATCGGAGCATTATTGTCGTGTATTTATTGTTTTACTATTTTTTGTTGCGCTATTTTTGTTATTAACGATTAATAAAGCGCCTTTTATCCTTTATTGCTTTTATTTACTATATTTTGCTGCAATGAAAAGTAATGCGTATCACTTATTTTTCTAGTTTTGGGTGGAAAAACAAGAATAAATGATCACCAGAGTGACGTGGAAGCAACGCGGCGACTTGAAGGACACATGGAACGCTCCCGCCCTTTTTCCTTCAAAGGGGGAATGTTTGCATTGGTGGAGGCGTTGGGTAGGACGCGTGCTTGCTTTTTGCATATATGAGGGGCTTGCTTCCCCCTTCCGCACGTGCTTCTAGCCCCACAGTGAGACTCTTTTTTAATGAATAAAACTTACTAGAAAACTATCTTTTGGCCCAAAAGAACATTTCTGTACTGAAAGAACACGAGTGCACGAATATTGAATATCTTCCGTCGGAAAGTTTCTACAGAGTACCTCCATTTTTTCTTCTTCTTATTATTAGTGAAAGGTGTTTTTTGTTTATATAAAGCTATCCTTCAGAAATAAGCAGTGCCAAGTAAAAACTTTTGATGTTCAGAAATTGGTTTGCTCTATTCCCGCGCATTCGCTTACAAAACTTTTACTGTTTATAAATAGTTTTTTACTTCTTTATAACAGAGCGCTTACCTTTACTTTATTTGAGGCCCACGAGCTCTACGCTCCACCGGTTAATTACGTTACTGGCCTCTATTAAGTTTTGCAATCTAGCAGTAATTAATGTGGCTTTTAGTTCTAGAGTTGTGCTTCATAAGGTTCTTCTATGTTATTATTATTGTTATAATAATCACTGTTATTATCGTAAGCAGGCGTTTGGTTTTCTTGTGCCCTCCGTTGGTGACGAGTCTTCGTTGCTTGGTGTTATTTTCCACTCGCAGCTTTTCCCTGCACAGTGCTCTTCGCAGCACGAGCGTCTAACGGTTATATAGAAAGGAAGAAAAAACCATATTATTACTCACGTATTCACTTCGAGAAGCTGATGATGAACGTTGCTTCTAACGAGCATGTCTATACACGTGACTTAGAACAGCGCGCCCTCGCCCAGCTGAAGAGTTATCTACCAATAACGTATTTTTTATTTACTGTCGTTATTATATATACATTGATGCCAGTGTTGTAGTGAGGCGCCCTCTTTTGTAAAAGGACGGATCCTCAAAAATTGTATCCCCCAATATGAAGTCGGCCACTTGGAAAAAATAAAGGTTTATAACTTTTTTTTATTAATAATACGTTTGCTAAAAGGTTCATGCATACTTATTATAACTATTATTTGTTGTGCTTGCTTTTGCTTTAATTTATTAATTAATATAGTTAATTTTTGATTTGGTAACTCGGGAATTCGGAGAAAACTTTATACTCACAGGCAATTCCTACTTTGGTGTTTCGGTTCCTCACTGTATGAAAGAAGGAGTTGAGGCAGCAAACAAAGTCATTTAAATATTCAGCAAAAGTCAAAGTAATTTAGAGTAAATAAATTTGTAATAAATTTTAATAAAATTGAGTAGGAAACATTATAATTATTTTCTTAAAGGTTTGCTTAGATTTTACATTATAAGACATATATTTTACTAACCCTACAGTAGTCGCACCTCCTATTTAACCATTAGTGTCGCAGTAGGTCTCGCTAACCCCTTGAGTTTAAAAATTTTTACTTTCATATTAAATAAAAAATACCTTAAATTGTTGAACACGTTGTTTATTGAGATGGTAGGGTACAGGTCACACACACTAAATTTGAACTTCTATCTACTTAGAAAATTTAGGCAATAAAATTATTTCCAGATCTGTGAGACCTCTGCGACTACTGTAGGGTTAACTTTAATATTCTAACTCACCAGTTTTTTTAAAAAAAAGTATGAACCGCTTTAAGAGGGTTGGTCGTATGCACTTCTGAAGAAAGTAAAAAGACAACCAAACCTACAAGATTGCGGGCCCCTGACTACCTAAAACTTCCACGCTTCAGCCTGCTTGAGAGCTTATTTTACCATTTGAGCTCGTTTTAAAGAAACTGGCAGCAAGAATTAGTAAAGGATCAAAAATTTTATCGACGCCTGAATAACATACTACAACGCGTCCGGCTTGGGCAGGCCCAATCCTCCAGTGAGTTTGAGTCATGCATTGTTTACGGACAAACTTTTATTAGTGATGGGAAAGCAAACGACTTCATATATAAAAAGGGAAATTCATATAGTAAGAACAAAAAGACACTAGAATAGTTTGCTTGTAGTGGTTTTTAAAGTATACCAACTTTAACTTAAGCACAAGTAAACGGTTATAAAAGGGATGTATCAAAACCCGCTAAAATCCTAAAGTTTGGGTTTTATTAAAAGATTATAATCTCAAGTGCCATCTTGTTTACAGGAGAAGAAAAGTGAATAAGGAGTTTACCAGAAAAGACTGGTCAACGCAAAGAGTATGACAATATATTAACTGTGAATATTTTTTTTATCAAGACGACTTCCCTTCGCTCTCGAGCAAATCTTGTCCAACTTAAAATATGGAATACGCCGAAATACATGCTGGTAGCCGCAGTAGGAGAAGTTAGAAAAATATAAGGAGACTGAACTTATTAATACCACTCCTTATCCTTTTTGTTCTACGCATGCTTCTGTCGTTGGAACTTGTGGCTTTCAAGAAATATTAATTACAATTTTTAAATTTTTAATTCAATTATTTTTTAAAGAATCTTCAGAAGCAAATTTATAAAGTATAATCTCAATAATTTTTCAGTTATTTATTTTTAGTTTGTGTCGACTAGCTTAATTACCTTAAACTAAAGAAAGACCAAAGGACCGCTTACGGGTGGTTCTCCTCCTTTTTTCTCTTTACTGCAAAAACAAATCCAACTTTCAACAAAGGTACCCGTATTCTTGTTATAACTGAGAATTTTCTACAATAAGCTTGTTCGGCGCAGTATGAAGTAACTGGATCCGAGATAAGACAGACTCGTTTTTATGTGATATTCAGTTTCTTTAAAGTTCTCAGAAGGTAAAGTGTTACTGGAACGCAATGTGGGAGAGATGGTAAGGTTTAAGTTCCTCTAATTATTTTATTCGAAATTCTGCTTTGCAGCATCTTCTTACATAAGTCTTATGGCATGTTAATATTTTACACTTAAGAAAAAGGTCGCCTTCTAATTCGGACAAGTTTAGCCTTTTTGCATTGTTAACTATTTTAGTTTTATAACATTGCCTTAAAGATTTAAGTCACTTAATTTGTATTCTCTGCTTTAAATATGTGGGCACCAAGAGTACTTTCTTAGAGAAGTTTCTTGAAGACGTTTTAGAGGTTGCTTTAAGGAACTTTGAAAACATTGTTTTGCACTCCACCGTAGCCGCCAAGACGGAAGTGTTGTTGCATAGCTTCAAAAAAATTTACTAATTCCACGACACGTTCAGACGTTTTAATCCACAAACCTTATTATATATACGAACTATCCTTATAAACGATTAATTATATAACAGAATTACCTTGTAAATAATACACCCTTAAAAAAAGTAATTATTATATCACTACTTTTTTGCTAAATTTAAAGGTAACACCGCGGATTAAGACGGCTACTTTTATATTAAAGTTTTAGTTTACGAAAGCAATGACGTTGAAATTTGTAAGTTCCCAGTAAAGTGGGGTCTTTTAAAATTAAATTTATATTACAGCTTTTTAATAATACCAAATTTTTAAAATTAGGGCAGGGTATGATAGACTTTAATTTTTAAGGTGCCATATTCTTCAGTATCCGATATCTAAAAGATGTAATAAAGTTTATATGTTTATGTATTTCGTTATAAAAATGTACTTCTCAAGCTATTAATAATTTGTATTTAAGTAACAAATGAAATCCCTTTTTATTAAGGAAATAGAGCAATTTTTATTTAATAAAGTTTACAACCTAAAGTGTAAGCGGATCCAACAAGGTTTTATGGCACTACAGTTTCTAGCACTACGTCGGTGTCTCTGTGAGGTAATTACTGCAAGGAATTGGAGGCTGAAGGGTGGTGGTACTTCAAGCTCCGCTCTTGTAGTTTGAGGTTCACTTGTAGTTAGTTTGTAGCTATACATAATTCATTAAGCTGGGGAGGTAGTTTTAGCAAGGTAGTGATATAATTCATGATGAAAAGTATATCTAATAATTTTATAGGAAGGCCTTTATGTAAAGAGATCAGAGTCGTATGGTACTTAAATTGGTTTCCTACTTATGTGATTTTTATGTTTTTTTACCCGCGTAACACGGCTTTTTGCAGACTTGGAGCTTATAATTTCGTTTTTATTATTCTCCTTTAGTAGCTCCTCAAAGTTAGTTTTTTAAATTAAAACACACTTCTTACGTAATTGCTATGCCTGCCTTTTTTCTGTTATAGAAGTTTTATCATAATTTTTATACTAATGGAATATAAAATAATACTTAAAATAGTGACTTGTTAAGTTGTAATAGTTTTGCTTAGCTACACTTATAGTATAATAAGAGTTTTTATGTTATATTTTTGGTTTTTACTTTCCTCACGAAGTTTTACTATAGCGTATTTTTTCTTTCCTCTTATTTTTCTTTATATCCAAATAATAGAGAGATTAATACCCCATTATGACCGCTAGTATTGAACTTAACACTTCTGATAAACTGTTAAGTTTTCATGAAGGTTTTAAATTTATTTGTTGTCCTTTTCTTTGATTCGAAGTCACTTCCACGTACTAATGGTGAGATTCTAAAAGGAGCTGACGAGCCTTCTTCATTGTGTTTACTAAATGTATACCGTCAGTTGTATGAAAAATTTTCTGCAAAGAATGATTATATTAACGCCAGTAGGATCGCTGAACAATGCTTAAGCCTCTCCGCTGGTCCAGAAGAATGCTCTTTTACCAAATCTGACTTTTAAGTGTTCCTTTTAGATATTTCAGATGTTTATCGGGTTGCCAACGCCCACCATAACGCTGGAAACTATCACAGGGCTCTTGAATTTCTTAACGCTCGCAAAGTTTCGCTTCTAAATAGATCATTTCGCTATTTGACCGCTAAATCTTACGTATGTATCTGCTTTTACTCTTTTATTACAAACAAATATATAATTTCCAGTTGTAATACGTATAACAAAGAAAAGTATAAGAAATTTAAAAAGTTTCTATAAAGACTTTTGAGTACTTTATTCAGTTAACAAGTGCTCCATTATTTTAGTTTCAGACTTTCATATTTCATCTTAACAGGTGGCCCTTAAGTTGTGGGACAAAGCATTTGATACTTTAGGCAAACAACTTTATTAGTTGAACTTCTCTTCAAATTTACATTCGTTATTTCCTATGTGTATACCACAAAGGCGAAGAAGAATTAGATAAGCAAGCCGCCGATGATTTCGGGATGGAAAAAGTATTTTAATTTAGCTGTTACTATTTTTCTATGTGTTAAATATAATTGTATAAAGCTTGAAAGTTCTTTGTTTTTTCTTCGTGGGACCATATACGAGGCGCACTCCAATATTAAGGAAGCAAAGCGATGCTACCAGGAGGCGCTGTGCTCCGATATTTATAACTATGAGGCTTTTTATCGGCTTGTTAGTAGCCACATGTTGACCCAGAAGGAAGGTGTGTCTGCTCTTCTTAATAAGCTTTGTTAAGGCTAGGGCAGGTATTAATGAAGACTCGTCTGTTTCACAAAGAGCAAACTTTCCTGCAGAATCTTCCTTGGGACTCGGTGAGTGCGTGGGAACGGGAGGCGCTTCATCTGCAATACTCCACTCTGTGCGCACGTGTATTATACCGCTATTACTCATTCATACTCGCCACACACTCTCCTTCTCAAGTATTGTTTCGCGCCGGATGTGCCTGATGCCGCCCACATAAAGCGGTTGAACAAGCACGTGGATGTACGGGTGAACCGCGCCTACACGCACTACAACAGGCTTAACTTTAAAAAAGCTTACAGAATTACTTCCAAGTTAGTGTATTTCCTGTAGTATTTGTTCTTCGTAAGTTAGGCGCTCAATTTATGTTAGAGCCCTACAGTTCGATCCCCTTCACGAGCGTGGCCTGTTGTTGCACGTTGGCTGCCTAGTAAGTGTTTTTTTATTCGTCCTAAGGCCACTTCTTCGAAGTATCCTTCATTTTTTAGATCGAGCTGAAGAAAACAAACGAGTTGTTCATCAAAGTGCACTACTTAGTTGACCGTTTGCCCGATAAAGCAATTACGTGGTACTCCTTGGGATGCTACTATTATTTGCTGGGCCACCAAGAGAAGGCCCGTCGTTACTTCTCGTAAGTCCACCTAACGTCTCTCTGACTCGCGCCCATATATTATTCTTGACTTTATAGTAGAGCACTGGGTATGGGAGCGTGCCGCGGTGAAAGCTGGATCGCCGCCGGTCACTCATTTGCTTCTGAGGGAGACCACGATGCGGCTATGACCGCTTACCGCGCAGCAGCACGTGTTGTTTCTGGTTCTCATCTGCCCTCCCTGTATACGGGGGTGCAGTACGTTCATTATTTTATATATGAGTCTGCTCAGTTAAGCTTTGAGGCCTCCAGGTTGCTTTGTTTTCGTTGTTACCGTTTTGAACATTCTTAATGCCTTTGTTAGGCAGTTGTACTCCAAAGATCCACTTGTTTTTCACGAAATTGGCGTTGCTTATTATAAAGATTACGAGTACTTTTTTATCGGATTAACTCGTTCATTATTGCTAACTCAACTAGATTTGAAAAAGCCATTCATTATTTTCGGGAAGCTTCAAGTTTAATAGAGAAACCTCCTTTTCAAGAAAGTTATTATTATTACTTTTCTTATTGTTAATGCTGCCATTTTTACAATCACTAAGCTTCCTAACGTATTCAGTTTTTAAAGAATAGAACAGCGTTGCTTAAGTTGTGTGGACTGTAGTGGAGATTTGATAGTTTATTGTCTCCTTTCTGAGCTGGAAAGTTACTTTTGGGTAGTTGTGTGTGGCAAGGTTGTATAGGAATCGAATCTCTTTAAGAGATGCTTCACACCCGCTTGAGCACATGGCAGGGCGGACCCATATTTACAGACCCCTCGTGTACAATAAAACCATGTGAATCATATTGGTGAAGGCACGTGATCAATTTACTTTCCATAAGGGCCACAACTGTTTGGGTTCCTAAACACTCCCCTACTTTGTGAACGCTTCAGATTTTGTAATTTTCAATGACAAATTGATATCTGCTCATTGGGCTATTATTGTAATCTTTCAGTGAAAACAGCCTTTTCGACATTTTACATTGTAAATAGGCGCTTCTACGATTTATGCCATTCTTAATTGACCACTGTTCTTTTTCCTTACTAATTAATTATCATTAGCTTCTTGTTATGAGTTTCTCCATACCACTTTGCTCAACATCGGCCATTCTTACAGAAAACTGCAGCTTTTCGAGGAAGCAAAGTTTTTAACTTGTTGCCAGCCTCAACTCTAAGCTTTTCTTAATATACATATTAGTAACCCCTTTTAAATATTATCTACTTATATATCTTTAATTACGCAAATAATACTAACTTAAAAAAAATAGGAATTATTATGAGGAGGCTAAGAAGTGTTCTCCGTTTCACTACTCGAGTTACGCGGCGTTGGGCCTCATAAGCCAACTCTTTGGTGTGCTTTCTCTATGTTATGTTTTTGTGTCCAAACTATACTTCTTTGCACACAAGGCTTTAAAAAAGCCCTTCAAGAGTGCGTTTCCCTCGCGGATGGACCCGGTAATGACTTTCTCAACAAACTGAAGTATAAATTTTTATTGGCACTTTTAATTTCGTGCCCACCGTCATCTCGCACATGACCCACTAATTGCGACTTTGACCCTTTTAAGTGCCTTTGAAAAGTACACGAGCTTTTTCCAGACAGCTATCGAGAATTACCACAAGGTCTCCAGAGTTCCTACTTGAAGCAATATAATTGAAGGTTAAAGATTTCGACAGGCGTTGTCCATGAATCCAGGGGACCCTTTCTGCTCTGCAATGCTCGAGTCGGCCCTTCAGAACGTCAGTCGTATTCACCTGTTGAAGTCTGTACGCGCACATACAAGCTAAAGATTGCTTTAGTGATTTTTACATTAAAATAATCTTTGCTTCTGATTAGTTTAATGCGCATACTTACATTTCTTTTTAGGAAACTTTAAAAAGGGATTATAGTAAAAAGCAGTTGTTGTAGTTAAACGAGCAATTCGTTATATGAAAAAAAAAAAAGGGCAAGCACAGAATTACCTGTCACTTTTTAATTGAATTTTTGTTTTGGTTTTAATATATATTATTTGGACCTTATTGAAATCTGTAGCCCTCAGGTTTTGTGTTAGTACTTTTGGTAAACACTCGGATAGTTAAAGACACTTCGAAAATTTAGAAACTAATCCAATAATTGATTTTAGAAGCCGTAGTTTGTTATTAGATTTGTTCATCTATTATATAGCTCCAACTTATACTTAGCACAGTTTTGCGTTACCGTTACTAAAAATTTCGACTTAAGATCAGAGTCAGAAAAAATATTTTTTAAAAAAAATTATTATATTTGACAAGGAAAACTGTTGATACTTTTTAATAAGCTTAGTTAGCAAATATTATAAGGTAAAGGGCTTTTCCTATAAAACAGAAGGATATATTTAAAGCTCAAAAATTGTTTAAACCCAACGAGAAAAAAAGTATATTTCTGAAAAAATAAGTGCTATCACGGCTGTCGGGCTATAATTAAATATACTCGATACAAAAAGTGTCTTAAGCCGCACAGTCATTTCCGAGCTCGACCGAGAAAAAAATACATTAAGGCTGGGGCTTTTCAACAGCCACAGAATTAAAACCATTAGACAAGGGAAATAAAGCCTGAGCTCCAGCATGCCGGCGTTATAACAAGAATATATAAAAAAAGGTAAATAAACTTTGTTATGTTCTTAGTGGCACCACTAGTGTAATGCTAAAACATATGTCTTGTCGTGCGACGTAAGTCGACTGCCTCGCAAACTCTATAATGTTGCTGATTAACTCCTTTCTGGCAATTTGCGCTGCTTTCATAGAAGCTACAACCTCCAGATCTTAGATAATATCTCCCGAGCAGTCCGCTTTCCGAGGTAAAGTTACCGAGTCGGCAGTTCTCTGCCAACTGAAACCGATTTAGGGGCATGCGATGGATTGTCGAAATTTTAGGGCTGGCCCGAAGAAACGTAAGGCTCTAGGAGGCTATAGTAGGCTACTGTAAAATTTTGGGGAACCCAATAGGTAACGCAATATTCAAAACTTCTCTTAGAGTACTTAAAGTATATTTAAAAAAATCCAGTACTCGTTTCGATTAAATAAAATAAATTAAACTAACCTATAATGCAACTATTTTGACCACTTTTTTCTTTAATTGTAACTATTAATAATAAAGCTAAATTTATGTCAATTGATTATTAATAAAAGAAATTATTTGATGCAAATAAAAATTAAAACAAACTTTCATGGCGGCCTGTGATAATATGTATTTCTTAAAAAAATTGGTAAATCCTAGGTAAAGGTTTTTTTACCGCCTTACGTGGTGGGGGAGGGGGAAATTTCGCCTACAAAAATATTACAATTTAGATCTGTTATGCAGTGTAAACTAATAATAAATATATATTATAAAAGGTGTAGGTTTTCTTGATTGTAATAAGCAGTTTTTTTTTTACATGTAAGTTTATAAAACATTACTTAGCTGTTATACGAACTATAAACCTAGTTTTAGTTGCTATGAAAGACCACCGCATAAATTATCGTGTTAGTAGCAATCAGTCTCTGTAAAAAGTAAAATGGTGGCAACAAAAGACAAAAATAAATCTTTTGTTAACAACGTATTGTATAAAATCTGATGCAAGTATCGCATCGGTCGCGCTGGTGCTCTAAGGATACCACACACTTTAGTGTCTACTCTCTTTCCATGACCACAATCACACTCTTAGGGCGCACCAGTGCTAGCCTTTAAAACCTCGACCGCTGAAAAAAAACCCAGAAGGAAAAAAAAGGTGAATTTCTTATTTTAATAAAAAAAAATTTGGTAGTTTTTCTAGTTTAAATAGATCAAATCTAATTGAGCTCAAAACCGTCGGTGCTCAGTTTAAATTAGCCTAATTACTGGTTTTTCAATCTATTAATTCTTAAGTTTTTTTTAGGAACATGAACCTTCAAATTTATTTGTAAAGGAAGGCACCAAAATTATCGAAGATCATGTAATAGATGAGTTCCTGTGCATAACGATACCAACCATATATAATAAATTTATTTTTGTTAGTACAAAAAAAAAATAGTAGGTTTAACGAGTCTGTGTATATCTTAAACTACAACTTCTTATAAGCAAATTGCTTGCCAAAGAAAAAACACAATTAACGTTTTTGACTCATTATTATACCTTCCTCCATTGATCTCAGGTACAGGTATGGTACACGCCAGAAAATAAATAGAAGGATATACAAACCTAATAATTGTAACTATAAAAGCTTTTGCTTGACCAGCTTACCGCAACCTTTACTTAAGCTGTAACGGTCGGCTTTCTGCTCTGTAACTTTTTGTGCTTGCGAGGCTCACCGGGGGCGCCCTGTAGTATATCATTAAGGGTGAGGTCTATCCTGTAATTATTGTCTCTTAATAGCTAATTTAGATTTATATTTTAAGGTAAATAGAATGTCTTCAAGATAGCATTTTAGAAAATATTACTTTTTAAGTTTTTGGGGGAATATCCTTTAAATGTTTATGTATATAGAAAGAAGTAAATTTTTAAAGCTTTCCTGTTTTATATTGGCATAAAGGACAACGATCAAACGCATTTTAAACTTTCTTGATGCTAAGATATTAGCAGGTTTTCGAACTTTTAGCGGAATGTAAGTTGGACGTTTTTTGCTTAAACAGTGGTATTGGTTTGGTGGCACATAATTTTTCTTTTGTTAAGGCAACTTTTTTTTTAAACTACTTACTAGTTAATAGCTTTTTTGTGAGCAATTTATTTCAGTGGAGAGGTAGACAGCAGATATGTAGTGTCACTATTTTATAACTTTCTACTACAAAAGTCAATATACAACTAAATGCATTATTTCAATTTTTTTTAATAATGTAACTGATGCAAAGGGCTATGGTTAACTGTGAAGTAAAAATAATTGAGGGGGCGGCTCTTTCATTGCTCTTTCCTCGCTAAAAATTTTGTATGCACTATCGTTTAACATTTCTGTTTAGTGACGCCTCTCATAAAGGGAAGATTTTTAAAAGTTAAGCAATTATATAGGGTTTCTGTAAGGGGCGGTACCATTGGAGAATAATACATATTTTTCTTTTTTTAAAAGGTCAGTGTATGTTATTTTTTAATTTAGAAAAATTGGAGCGGACAACTCTACCACTTTAGATGAAAAAACTTTTAAGGGACTTGACAACTTATATAGTTTGTAAGCTATGTTCTTATTATATGATATTTTTATTAATGAAACTTAGCAGTTTTAGGGTTAAGAGTATTTATAAGTTATATGTGCTTTTTTTAAGCAATAAGCAATTAGATTGAGTCGCTCTTTTAATCCGTATTAACTTAACATTTTTTGATAAAAAAAATGTTTTATGACGATACTGAAAGGAAAGCAATTTTGCTATAAACTCTTGACTATTATAACATCTTTAAGCGTAGTCGTTTTGCGATATATTTAAAGTTGATATTATCCCTTTATTTATGAAGTAGCGCAAAATTTTTTGTACTACGCTAGATAACCATCTATTGTTCGTTAAAAACTTGTACAAGCTGACGCTCAGCTCTAAATTTGGGAGTTTAGTAAAGCGATATTCTTTACATTAGTGATCTCGTTACGGGTGTTCGGGCGTGGAGGCCAAATTTTTATTGGTTGTATTTTATAATTTTTCCACTACTAATAAGTATATAGACCTTTTTGGTTATTTCTTAGTAAAGTTACTTAGTAATTTCCATTATTAATATACTAAAAACAATTTTTTTTACCAGAGATTTGGATAATAATTCCATAAGTCGAATTGTTCCTAATGTATTCAGCATAATGACGATCTTGTCTGGTTGTAAGTGTAACCTTACAAAGCAGATGACCTTCTTGGTCGTATATATATTTTAATATTTACTTCAAGTCTTTTATTTCTGTTAACAAACTGAGTTCAATCCGCCCTAAACTTTTCAGCAAACTTACTAAATTGGAGGTTTTGCAAGTTTAACAATATTAACAGTTTTAGTTCCCTTCGTATCTGAATTTATAAAAAAGGTTTCACTATTATCAGATGATAAAAGTTTTCACAATGTATGAAAGATCGATGGCTGACTTAACTTTTATATTTGGTGGTATAACTTTATAATACACTTGCGACGCCGTGAAAAAGTTAGTAATACTAGTGCAACACTAACTTAGCCCGGTCGTTTCTATAGTTAAGACCGAGAATAATTAGACTTAAGCTTTAATAGCGAGGGGTTATAACGATAGCGACCATGGTGAGGTGTATCAGTAAGTCCACACTACTGTGTACTGAACTTATTCGAATGTTCTTGTACATTTTTTACTATTAAAGTTTTTCCATTTATATTATAATTATGTGCGCAACGTCTCTAAAGAAAGCTTTCTGGAGATGAATTAAGCTTCATTATCCCCGGAAGCTTCCGTTGTATACCCCTTTTGGCATTGTAAGTTTTCTTACTAGATGCTCAATGTATGGCTTCGTAGGCAAATATGCCTCCTTAGACTGGTGAAGTATAGTAGAACCTTATCAAAAGAAAGTAATCAAATTTTTGGTGTTAAGAGTATTTTCAAATATGCAAGGAATAGAGCATACCTCTCCCGTCACACTTTCTTTTTGTCGTAGAGTCACCTTATTGCTTATTGCTTGGGTTGTTCAAGGTTACATTGCCTTAACTCTCTACTTTTTTTATTATAAGGGAGCTATCTTATAACAAATTAAGCGTGATTACTCCAGAAACGTTTTCTCAGACGACCGCAGCTATGTAATACGTGTTCAGGATTTTAAATTTCTTTGTTAAAGTCTTTGGTTGGTTCCTTATGAAGTGTTCTTACTTCGAATTTCACATTTTTTGTTTAGAGTTCTATCTGAAACGGGTTAAGTTACCTAGTCCCTGGAGTTTTTAACAACTTAGCTCAACTGAATTTGTTGTAAATTTTATAATGGTCTTGAGGGGGTGCTTATATTATTATTGCCGATAAAAATATTAATAAGTGTAATAGTATATGAATCTGCTATTTAAAGCGACCTTTTGTTTAATAACAATAAGGAATTTATCTATGAATTTGTTGAGTCCAGTTGCTTTTCAAGCCTTTGATGGTTTAGAGTCACACTTTTGTAAGTTTATGATTCATCGACACCTTCGTTTGTGGCCTTATTTATTGGCAGGAACTTGTCTAGATGTTCCATTAGCTTTTTACCTCCAGGTACATTTAACGGGTTGCCTCAGTCAACTGACTTGTAAGTTTTCTTTAATACCCAAAGGAATTCAGCAATATATTTTGTGAGATGGAGCTCTAAATGGGAATAATATAATCTCTATTGCTCCCAGCACATTCGCAAGGAAGAGTAATCTACGTTTTTAGTAAGTTTCATGTAGTATACAAGTAGTGAAGTGTAATAATTTCTTACTACATCGCTAATAAGACGGTTAAGAGGTAATCGTATTACTTGCTTAATCCAGGAGACGTTTGCTCCAAAACTTTTGGGCTTGTAAATGCGAAATATTCTAAGTAAAACTACAAAAGTTATTAATATAGCAAACTACTAAGTCGCGTAGATGTGGATCCGCATTTCCAATGCTGCTGTTTTTTAAATCTTCGTAATAAATGAAACATCCGATCTGGAATGCCGTTCGAGTGCAAGCATCGAGGACGTGATATGTCTAACTCGAACTTTGACTGGAATGACTGCCGTCAGCAAACAGAAGACGTAAGAATACTAAATTCTATGTAGCCCATATATTCTATAACAAATTAAAGGCACATATATTGAAGAGATTTCGGGTAAAGGCGAACATTACCACTAAAAATAGTATGCTTTAATTTTGGCCCTACGTGCTCCAAGCAGAAAGATTCAAAGCTGTTCGAGAGCGGCCTATTTCTAGTGCCGAAGCAGAAGAAGAAGTAAAGGTTTTATTCTACAACTGCTAGCACTCTTTTATTAGTATAATAATTTATGAAGTAGTACGAAAAGCAACCGGATGTTAAGCGCGAGAAAAGTTTTGTAATGGAAAGGGCATTACAGGGAGAGCCGGCGGTACTTTTTTATAAGCATTATTAAAATTTTTTCTTGTGAATGAGAGCGCTTTATTGCTCATTAGCGCTTAATTTCTTAACTTCCTCTAATCCTAAAAAAAAAGAATTATACGCTTTTTATGTGCGGCAAAGACCAGTATTTGTTAACTTTTACAAATACTCAATGCTCTCCTTTAGTGCTCAATAAGTACTGTCCCTGATAACTTATCATATGTTAAAATTGTGAACTTTGGAGCAAACCCGATATAAACATTAGCATTTGGTTGCATTGCTGAAGGAGTTAGTCGCCCGTTGAAACTGTAGAAGTTTTTTAGTCTTTTAAATGAATCAAATGAGGTTAATTACAAAATACTCCCTAGTAAGTCAGTCTTAAATCGCCATTAACCCTTGTGCTTCGGGAAATTTTATAAAAGACGGAATTAATCAACTATCGCACTATACTTAGACCATTTACTATTTATTATTTTATATAAAGGATAACAAAGTTGCAGCAGATAACGATTCAACGAATGCTATGAAAGGGACTGTAAAACACCGTCAGTCAAGTTTGAAATATGTTTTTAGCTATTATAAAGTTTATTAATTCTGTAGTTTAGAGTAAGAACTTAAATGAATCGAAAACAACACATAAACCAAGTAAAGCAAGTAAAAAAAATATGACAGAAAAGTCTAATGCCAAGGTATTTCTAGTATATAATTGCGAGTTTATTCTAACTTAACATGGCCTTCTTTTTAGGTTACCAAGGAGCAACCTGCTGGTAGGGTAAGCGAAGTCTCCCAGTTTTCATTTTATGGCCTTCATTCGTTATATTCTACAGTATACAACCCGGGGGGTAATGGGAATAGTAGTCGTCTTTGTTATTACTGCATTTTTATGGTGCCTCATAGCGGTGGCGTTACCACCAAATTTAGCAGGCGCGAGGAATTGCGTGAACTGGAAACTGCATTTGACTTAAACTTTGACCTTTGGGCTTAGTTATATAAAATTCCTTTGCTAAAAGGTTAGCTTTAACACACTATAATATTAATGATAATGCTCAGAGTATGGCGTTCTTTTATGAACAAAAGCGCTTCGATACAAGTTTTTCATAACAATAAATATGTAGCGCGAAACTTTTTGGAAACACCAAGAGGTGTGGGTGTGTTTAACATTTCCCACTATTGATGTTTGCAGTGTTTTTTGGTTTCAATGAGTTTCACATCTGTAGGTAGGGAGCGGTATTGCTTCCCTAAGAAGAAGAATAGTACTATAAGAAAGTCAATAAGGATTGTGCTATTAGAGAGTGTTATTCGCGTTTCTGTGTAAGCCTCTGGCTCTTTAATAATAGAATATTTTTAAAAATGTTAACTTATATTAACTCACTAAAAGTTTACCCTTGGGGACGCCATATTTCCTCTTCACTTAAGCTATTTCACGTCGAAGAATTACTCTGACCATTGCAAGGAAAATACGGAAAAATATCATTTGCTCTTATCATTAGTATATCTACCACCGCGGCACAGAATATACAAAAATTTTACTTATGTTTGTTTCTAAACTTCTCGGAAACACCTACCCAGTCATTCGGATTATTATTAAACTAGCCTTGTTCGAGTAAGTTATATGGGTAAAGGTATTATCTTCAGGGGTCCAATCTAGTGGATCAACCCGATTATTTAATCCTTGTTAAGCGAATAAACAACCAGTAGTTTCCTACCCTCCTGCGTTTCCTTCTGCGTAATTTTGACGTCTTTAAATCTTCAGTCAAATTACCCGGAGAAATCTTTCTTTCATATGAATAAATATACGAATTATAGTGTCATCCAGCGAATGGACTACCCACTGACAGAATAAACCGGGGTAAAAAATTTCGCAATAGGCTGCTACGACAGTGCCCACAAATTTCTATTTGAATGTGATCTTAGTGGGCTGGAAGCAATTAATATTTTTATTTATTACATTTAAATTATGCTGAAAATAATAATGGTGTAGATAGTATGTGTCAGCGAATTTTGATTTGACCTAACCAAGCTATCATCGACCGTTAGACATCTCATATATTTTTTTGATTGTAATAGTTAACATTGACCTATTTAAAATATCTTTTTTAATATAATAAATAAAGTCAGTGTAACAGGTTAGATATGTAGAGCCATCACACCGGGATTGGGAGTTCTCGTCTTAGCTCAGCGTAAAAAGAATTGAGGAAGGGGCAACCCTCTTTTAACGGTCTTTGAGGGTTGCCTTCGCCCTCGTAATATTCTAACGCATTTAAAATTAGAGCCGTCGGATCTTTTATGATTGGTTCCTTGAGTCGTAAGCTTAACCGCCTGCTGTTAATACTAAAGTTTTAAACCACTGTTCTAAGTATATCATGTATAAAAGTATTTGAATTTAAAATATATTTCGGCACTACGTTCTTTAATGCCCTCGCTGGTTATTAGTTTAACCGTTTAGTAGAAGGGGGAGGGTATATTACTAACATCTTTTTTTAGACACAGAGCTGCCTTTCTATCTAATCTCAACTTCTTGGCTAGAAAAACTTTCTGTTGCTCATTTTTTTCCTCTCCTACATTTGACTCCATGGCGACTAAGCTGAAAACGCCAAGGATAATCTACAGCTTCGAGAACTGGATATTTATATACCGACATAACAAGGGATAATTTCACATTTGTTGTAACATTCAAAAGACAAGAAATAAAAAATTACAAACTTTATTTATATACTGTGTTCTTAAGGATTTTACTAATACTATACTCTACCTGATAGTACAGTTTCGAAGCACTTTTTTAGTTTCACATGCAGGGGTTAAAATTTATAGTTAATGAAGATAATTAAAAACCTCTGTATGAAACACGATTTCTTATTGCCCTGAAAATTGATCGTAACTAAATAATAATACATATGTCATGCTTCTCTTAAAAAGTTTATTTAACGTATTAAAATTGAAAAGTCGGTTAAACAAGCACTTTTTTAGTTTTCCTTTAGGACGTGCTTTGTTCGTTTGCTTTACTTTTATAACTTAAGTCTATTTTTTATTATTCGACGCTTCTGTGATCATATATTCACTGAAAATGCCGTTATAGCCTTCATTTTAATATTATTACCGGCTTATTTTTAAAGTTAGTTGTTTTTCCTTTTTTTTTCGTCCGCTTTTCAAATCGCAGTCCGCAAGCGTTGCAAAGGTTTACCTCTCCATTAGGGCCCCGGCGCCATTGGGGTGTTCCAGTAGCTAAGATGTCACAATGGACAAAAATTAAAATGATAAATTAAAAAAAATATATATTACCTTTGCATTCATCGCAAACCCTTAATTTTTTATAGGTTGGAATAGGTGGTTGATTTAATTCATGTGTTCTATCAATAGTATTAAAATTTTTTCCAGGTAATACATATCTCTGCCCAAAAAAAAAAATTTATGTTTCTGCCTTATATGAGTCATTTTACAATTTTAAAAAAATTGGCAATAGATAGCAATGACCTGCGGCCCTACTCCATGAGTGTTTGGAACATTGAATTGACAAGTTACCCGGTTGGCTGACATTCAAAAGATAATATTAATTGGGAAAAGTAGTATACAATCTTAAGTTACGTTCTAGTAAAGAGGTTTCAAGTCTATAGTCACTAATTGGAAACTGTGGAGGCAATAGAAAACCCTGGAGTGCTAAGGACCAATATTACAAGTTAAAAGTAATATCATAAAAGAGTTAAAACCCGTACTTGTTAACTCATCAATGCTGGGCTGGGGGGAGTTAATTGCATCCCTGAAAGCTTTTAAAAAAAAATTTATGCGCGTATAGTTAATTTCAATGCAAACTTTATAGTAAATATGCCAGAGCTCCTCACTAATAACACTACTTGTATAAACCATTATGATATTTACGAAATTAAATACCTAGGTTTGCGTTGTGACGCGCTAAAATGTCATTTATGTTACCTTGTGAGCGTGAATTTAAGCTGCCTAGCAGCGGATTAAGTCCTATATATTAAAAAAAGAACCCGAAACCTTATTTAATATAAATATTTAAATCTTGTACTTGAGTCGGAATTGTTAACTGTCCAGCCAATATTAGTGGCATAACTGGGCAAATTTGCTGCGTAATGTCGGCCCCTGAGGGCGGAGTCTCCTCTAGGATACGCAGAAGACAAAGAAGCTGTCGCTTAGAAAACAAATTAAAATTAATATAAACTTTTTAATAAGTGATGAAATAATAAGCCACTTCTGCAGCTATAATTTGTGTGCCAACTTCTACCGCAAAATGGAAAGTTTTAATACTTTTTAATTAGACCCCTTTTGTTTAACCTATAAAACTAAAAAATAAAAACTTGAAAAATTAGCTAGGTTTGTACCCTTACAAAGGATACAAGTTACATTATACCCTCACATGTGTTTTAACATCCCTTAAGTTAACGCCACCATTGTTCCTCATATTATATAACTTATCTTTTTAAATTAATTTACATCTCTTACTCCTAAAAGTTGTAGTAGATGAGATGAGATTAGACAGAGGGAGAGTTGGCCGCTTACTTCTAACACTGTAGTTAAAGAATTTAACTTAAGCAACTATTTTATACATTGAAAAAGTCCGTCAAAAGCAGGTAAGTCCGGTATAGTTTGTGACTGAGCGCTGCTTCTGTTTCCTGGGTACTGCGTTGAGACGCCATTTACTTGCAATAAGTCAAAGTTCATATTAAGACCTAATTATATTTAGTTTCTTAACAATTTTGAATAAAATAAAGCAATAAAATATTATTAAACCATTAATTCTATAATTGCTTATCGGCACCCTTTTTTTTTAATATTAATTATTCCGTATTTATATAAAAAATATTGAATAAATGCTCCTCTAAAAATTAAACCAAATATATATACCAAAAACATTATAATAGGGCAGTTCTCTTACTCTATTACCTCTGGAGTACAGTACGTACACTACTACACCACATTTATTTTAAATTTTAACGGTAACAGTTCCAATTTTTTAACCACCCCTTATGATAGCATAGTAGCAAATAGATTGATTTATCTTTAGTAAATAATTACACATAATATTTCCTTATAAACTTGATGAAACAGTTTACCAGTTTGGGAACTCATTAGCAAGAGTATGTAGTTGTCTTTAACTTTGTACACCGGAGAAACAAGGAAAATTATTTGTTAAAAAAACCTATGTAGGTCCAATTCTGCGCTTGCCGGGTAACTTAAAATAAGTAATTTAAAACTTTAGCCTAAAAAACGCTACTATGACAAAAATAGAAATAATCAGTATTATTCCCGAAGTTTTTACTATTTAGCTAAAATTCATTCACAGGATTGGCATTGAAGGTATAAAAAAATTAATAGTTTTTGTGGTTGTAAGAACGCCTTTCCTTGTTTGCATAAAATCGACTTAACGGTTTACTAACTTAAAAGTTTAAAAAGCGTAGACAGCTATCATTTGGGCAGTATAAAACCTTGTGTAAGTATTACAAATTTAATTAATTTATTTATTACATCGCCTGTCAAAGGAGAGATGTGAAAAGTCGAAAATATTAACTTAGTCACCAGGTCCTAAGAGCCCAGCGTTCCTTATATTTTATTAAAAACAGGTATTGGTCGAAAATCTTGACAACATATTTTGGCGCACTTATGTAAATGCACTTTTTAACCTTGTGGACTAAAGACTAACCTCTCTTATTCGTCTCAGAGACAATATTTGGGTGTTGTATCCAAGTTCTTTAGCATATAAAAATTACTAATTAAGGGTTGGTTGGAAAACCAATCATATGAATTGTAATACAGTAAGTAAAATGCGTTCACTAGACCTCAGTGACCTCTTGAGCTATTTATTACATTTATTAGTTGTACTGCATAAAGCCCGTACCTTACATTTTCATGAAGTTTATTTTCTGGGACGGAACTTAAGTATTCTGAAGAACGATAAATTCAATAGGAAAGTTAAATAATTAAAGTATGATTGCTGTAAAATAAAACTATTTTTGTAATTTTTTTTTAAATGGCAGTATTGAACTCCAAGTAGTAGTCTTATTTTTTTAATTAATTAATACATGGCGAAATTCAAAATTATTTAAGCACACAAGTAGTAGTGCGCAATAGGGTAGTTTAAAATGCCAACGAAATATGAAAGATTATAAGTTGTCTCTTTTTTTTTTAAAATGCTTAAAAAAGGGAGCGACTAAGTAGAAATGGATTATTTCAGTTTAAAACAACGCTTTTAATTCTACTATTAGCGACATGAATTCCTATATAAACCAGAAATTTAGGATTAAGATTAACTCGCGCTGAGTGCTAATAGTAAATTTAATGTACGGCCAAGTCATGTAAAAGTAGTGCGGCAGCACGAATAGGGAGGAAAGAAAGGTAATAAAAAAGGTGATACAACAAGTTTAAGTAATCTTTATTAATTTATGCAGGAAGTTTGGTGTTAACTTATATTATATTAGTAGTGAAATATTATTTTCTAATATATTAATTAATACAGCTGGCATATTCACCTAATTTTTCACTTAAAAAATGTTTTTTCTTCTTGGGTCCTGTGGCATAGGATTGTTGAAATAATTCCGTTGACTTTGTAGTAAGCCCGAGATAAAAAACTATATTTTTTAGCACGAAAATGAGGCGGAATTTAACAGGTTACATACGTAAAGCCACCATACCGAGATTGAGCAGTTAAGATATTTAACGCCGTGAGCTCGACATCGCCGGCGCGACTCTCCTTTTTCGGGTCTTTGATGTCGCGTATTTAGCCTCACCCTTGAAATTCTAATAGAAACTGGAGTCTCAACGCCCCAGGTCAAGGCAAAAAGGGTTGCCAAAACTTCCTTCTGCCGCTTTAAATGATTTGAGTGTCATATTAATTAGAATAATTACAGTTATCTTGAGAACGTTCTTATCAGTTAATAAATATATACTTTAATGGATTTTGATGAACTTTTAGTTTCTGGTAGATTTTATATATTTTTTATTAGTAAACTAACTTTTAAAACAAAATTAACCACTATGCAACCTATTAACTATTCATAATAGGTTGGAAAGAGCCTTTTTTGTCCCATTCACCAGTCTCAGTTTCTGGTGATGAATTCCACGAAGTTTGTAAGACGAAGGTTACCCGTTATCTTTTTCTTGTTCTTTTAAAAAATTTTTTTTTGTTGAGAAGGTTTACTCCTCCACACAAACTGAACCCTTACATAACTTGTGTGAATTTACCCTCTATGGAAAACGGGTTTTGCATTTCTTGCTAACGTTCTTCGGTTTTTTATTTATTTAATATTATATTTATTTGTCGCTTGGTTCGGTTACCCTTTTTAGATATATTTTAGCCCATTTTTATTATTACTTGTTTGTAAATAAGGGTATTGAAATTTTTATTTTGATCTATCAACTAGGGTTAAGTTGGATCACTGCGTTTGCGGGTTTAGTAGCTCTTCAGGATTCCAGTATGTTCTGTGTTTATTGGTTTAATAGGGGCTTTCCTTTCTTTTAAGACATGTAAGTCTTTATTTTTTATTGCCAATTAATTATTACAGAATTATACCTTTATGTAAACTTTAAAGTTTCTATATAAAAAGTTCCCATGAGATTAAGGATTATATAATAGATTAGAAGGATAAACTTCTAGGGAACAAAGAAATTTTTTTATTTAAAAAAAAATTAACAATGTTTTTGAGGATCCATTTAATAAAAACGAGGTTTCATTGCGGCAAATAACGAAAGTGTGTGTTGCTCGTTAAGCTTTGGTCTTGGATTCTTCAGTCTCGTGCTCTTTGTATTGATAGTTGCCCTTTTCTATGCACTCCTGCGAGTCTCCCTTCTTCGCTATTATGCTCCTCTTTTGAGCTCATTGACTGCTGTGGTTTCCTCCTTTTTTATTATGGTACGTGGTGACTACTCTTGCTAGTAGATGTTTTTATGAACATATTAATTACAATATCTGGAAATTGTTAGCGTCCGTGCATTTGGGATCCTGCTTTGTTTTCTCTTTATTATTAAAAATAATTTACGGCACTGACGGAGTAAATATTACCCGCATTTCTATAACTTACAGCACTGGTAGACCTTAACTTATATAAGACATGCTTGTGTATCTGCTCTTGCTTTTTTTACGGTCGAGGGTAACGTAACCGCTCTTCAGGTGGCCGATTCAGTTTTGAACTTCCCCCGAACTCATAACCAGAAGGCAATCAACGCGGCCACCGCTGGTTTTATACTGGTTAAATAACAATAATAATCATAATAAATAATGATAATAATGATAATAATAGTTATCTATTGGATGCATTGCGGCTCTTATAGCTTTTTATCCTGTTCAACATCCTTTCTTATACGGATTTGTCTGGAAAAACCATGGCGCTGGGCGTAATTCGGAATTTGGCCGTTGGGATTACATTGGACTTCCTATATGGAAGATTGATAAACATAGTAACAATAATAAAAATAGTCTCGACACTAATTAAACATTTGCTTTCATTCATTTATTTTACGAGTAAGAAATATTAAAAGTTATGGGCTCTTTAAGTTTTAATTAAAGCCCATCAACCGTATATGCGAAAAGCATTTCGGCTCCTTTCTTAATTCGTTTTATTATAATAGTATTAAGTTCAAGGTCTTAGATTGCTAAATGTTTTGCCAACCTTAGAATTGAAGGGGAGTCAAAAGAAAAAGGTGATATTTTATACTTTAAAGTTAACAGCTAAGTGTTGAATGCCATCCTGGCCGCGGGTGCTCCATGGCTGGCCATACACCCAACACAGTTGTCGTGTCAAAAGAGTCTAAAAACTCTAACAATTTATCTGCTGATTCGTTATTGAAATGCGCGTACGGACTTGCAAGAAGGTACCATAGGGTACTGTTCTTTGGTTTTCTATAGTCCCAAATTTCACCAAACCTTAAATCGAAGCCAGCTATCAAATTATTCTTGAGTTATCAATACTCTATGATAGAGACGGCATATAACTTAATGCTTGTGGGGAAAAATGACTTCTACTAGGGAACTAGCTTTCTCTGACTGAAGTCACTTTTTCAAATGAAGTTCTTACCCAGTATATATGTTAATAACATTATCTCCCCTTTCCTAAGCCGTTAGTGCGGCCCGGAAACCAGTCAGTTGTACGTTGATTACATCTATCGACTAGTACTTGAGATAACAGTACATTTTGATAGGGATGGGAATTCTGGATAGTGCTAGTGTTGTAAAGTGCGCCCCTGCCTGGAGATTAGCCATCTTCTGGTTGGGTACAAAACTTAGTTTTATTACTCCATAGTGCTAAGGAGCCCAGCTATACCGCTGAGGCGAATAATAAGCCCAATTTTGCTTGAAACCCTCATTGTTGGAGGTCTCGATCTTCTGTGGTACGAAATAGTGACCTTGAACAATTTCCTTTATTAAGAAAATTCTTCTTTTAAGTATATAGTTTGGTATTAAAGCATTTAGTTCGCTTTTTCTAGTTAAATTCACCATTAATTTCCCAGCAGAAGCCACTTTTCAATAGACATGTAGCCTTACAACAACGTCCCTTTCAGACAAGAGTGTTATCTCGTAACAAGTCCGATAATAAAGAATTCAGGTTAATTCCTAACTAGCTTAGTTATATGACTACACTAATGGCCCAGGAAGAAACGTAGTGTTATTTCCATCACTCATCGTCTGACTAAGTTATAATTCTTGATTTCCTTCATCGCTGCCCTCACTCAAGGTCATCGTAGGTATACAACTTATCTTCTTTTCACTAATTCATTTTAACTACTCGGGTGTTATGTTCTATAATATGACCGTTCTACTACTAAACCAGAAGTCTAAAAGACCTGTTAGAGACGTAGAAGGCTTAGAATCTGGGAAGCTAGATTGTAAGTTACATTACATACACTATTCAACATCTGCATGATCAAGAACTCCACCCCTATCTGGCTGTACAGTTATTCCAAGTCATGAACTGGTCGATAATATTGTAAAGCCAGCATCCAACTAGCTGAAGTTAGGTTTTTTTTTTTAAGTCTGCCTTTTTTTGACAAGTATTTAGTCAAAAAATACCAACGCCCTGAGGAAACTAGAAACAAGCTGTAAGAAGGAGTGATGACTATAACACTATTACCATATTCCAGGCCATTAGTGGTCAGCCATATATTTGGGCGTCCAACTCAACTTAATTTCTGGCGATCTCTCGTGGGAGAATATTTAAGGTAATCAGGAGGGTGGCTGTTGAGGTATTGATTTACATTCTCGACTTTTACACTGTTTTCTGGGCATTGCTTGACGACGTTAGCTATACGCTGCAGTGTTACTCGAATAGGTCTATAAATGATGGCGTTCAAGGCCACATAGCGTTAATCAAAGCAGGGATCGATGAGACCACGAGATTACTTCCTAGCCGTCTTGATGCCAATCAATTTTGACCGGTCGAAAAGTTAGGATTTGAGGTAAAAGCTCGTTCTCGAATGAGCCACAGAAACAGAGATCACGGGCTTTAGTCAAATCCAGTAGTTCGACTGAAGGTAGCCTTCACCGGCTGACTTTGCCTCTTGGCTAACACGAGTTAAGGCTGGGAGTGATCAACCGTACGTGGAGTCACTTGCTGCGGAAGGGTAGTGAAACTGTGTAACTGGTTAAACTAGCTTCATAATTGTTAAGTCGAATTACACGCATGACTAACAACCTTTCAGCTTTAGTACATGCGATGTAAAACTAAATCCTTGGGTCGAAAGACTCGCTGTTAAAATTGGTAAAATCTGAAGGTTAGTTTAGCTCTTTGGCAGGTGTTATACTCCTAGTGTTGCTCGAGTGAGTCTTTAAATGATGGCTTACATGCCTACGTACCGTTGGTCAAAACCTGACGGTAGAAATGTTAGACGAGCGCTGGATATCGTCTTATTTACTCTAAGGCGCGAGCTCAAAGTATGCTCAAAACCATGACCGGCCCTTGAAAAACCAATTATTTGTAAGCAAAGGAATTTGTGTATAGAACAAACGTTGGAAGAACTTTATGGAGGTCAAAATAAAAATTAAGCATACCAATGATCTAATATTAACACCAACAGTTCTACTGTGTATCACTTGTCATGTTAGTTTTTTCACTTGTTTACTTTATAGAAGATTGAAAGCAAAGTAGAATTCCATCATTTTATGAGTTAAGGGTGGTCTCTTTGCCGTCTGTTGCAATGGTTGGTGCTGGGTTAGCTACCATTCTCCCTTACAATATAAACAGAGAGACCGGGATTTATCTTTTTCTATTCAAGGGAATCATTAAGTTGTAAAACCTATGAGCTATAAAAACCTTGTAGCTAACTTGATTTAAAAAAACTCCAATGCACAGGAATCATGAAAGGTATTTGAATTTGTAAATATATGGAGCATAGCGTAAAATTAGATATAATTAGTTCGCGATTGTTTCGGGGTGCTGCCTGATTTTAAAACCGAATAAAAATTGTTCAGAAAGATAACACTACTTGATTAGTTATCATAAAATTATAGTTTAAAAGGTATCGAAACTTTGGGTTCTAATTCCTCCTTAAATTTTAAAATTTTTAAGTAAAGCTCATACATATTTTTATTAAGAATAGTTTGGAATTTGGGAATATCATTAATAAAATAAATACAGTTTTTTCAAAATATTCAAAAAGTTTGTAAGGGAGTAGTGCTTTGAATTCTAAAAGTTTTAAACTTCAATACAAATTTTTTTATATAACAAAAAAATACTGCGGTGTGGCTTAATTCACCTGCAGATAACAAGCTCGTATAAATGTTACAGCCGAAAAAAAAAGAATAAAGCGTCATAAACTACAACCCTTATGCTAACAAAAGATGACTTAGATGATAACTTAAACGAACAATTTGAACTGTACATTAATTTTTTAAAAACGTTCCATTGTGTATGTCAAACACGTATTAACATAAGTCAAGTTTACAGGAACTGTTAAGAAGAGGTTTGGTTTTTAGAAAAGCAAGGCTCCCTATTAGTTTCTTTTATACTAAAGGGTGGTGACGGGCAGTTCTCAGGTTGAACAGGCAACTATCACAGACCGAAAAAAAGAGGTGACTCGGTAGGAAACGAAGCTACATCCTTAAGTTTACGGGAGGTTTCGTATTACACAAATTCTCATGAGTATATATATCAAATTGCTTAGATAAAGTAAAAGAAAGATTGTTATACTTTTTACAAAGTTATGTATAGTTTGTATGCTTTAAATAACACTAAAAGGGCCGTTGAAGTACAAAAAACTCGCATTTATTCCTCGTTCCTCGAGCAACACGGAGCTGTGGGGTCGCTGAGGGGCCTTTAAAAGCGAAACTAATCCTCTTCGTTCTCATCCACTCAAATGCGTACGCGTTCGAGGAGAGCCTTTCCCGGGCGCATATCTGAATATACTTTTTTTGTACATAAATTGTGAAGACTGGGTCTATTAAAATCTCTCACTGCTATTTTTTCCTGCATTATTATATAATACTATGTGGCACGATCATGGAAGCTATATCAAGGTAAAGAAAGCTAAACTTGAGAAGCAGCAACAAGATATCCAAGATTTGGGGTTGTTCGTTACTGTACTTAGCTCTTTTGGCTCTATATAATTTTATTATATTCCATCTTTTAAATAATTATTGTGTAGCGCATCGCTTTTTAAAGGGATGTCTTTTTACGTTGATGGCTATACCAGCCCGTCTGCAATGGAGTTGAAGGTAGTTTTTATACAAGTTATCTTCATATTACATAACACATAGTACAATAAGCACTTAATAGTTAAACATGGAGGTATTTACCACCATTTCTTTTCTTCGTCAAAAACTACTCACGTTATAGCTACCTCTGTTCCTCCAAGAAAACATAACCACTTCAGGTATTCTGACAACCCAATTTTATTATTGCTGGACTGGTGTTATTAATAATTAGAAAACAAAAAGTCGTGCGGCCCAAATGGATTACCAGTTGCATTGCTGAACATAAATTATTAGATCCTTACGACTACCTCATAATTCCAGAGCATCAGAAAACAATATTTTTTCCAGCGGATAACCGGGATATCAACGTCGTCGATGAGAGAATTAACCATAGCGAAGTTACTACCAGCAGTGTTACCTCAAATTTAACTACGAACAACATTCATGAGAATGATAATAATAATATTAAAAGCAGTAACAGTAATAAACTTCAAAATGAAAGTCTGAGAACACTGCTAGAAGAGCATTACACGACAGACACGTCTTTTATTAAGGCATATTATCGAAGCTCGAGGTATACTTTTGGTTATTTCTGCTCTCGGTTATAAACAATTTTTTTGCCTCTTCTTAATCGCAAGTTAACTTTTTATTTTAGGCTTAGTCACTTGTCTAAATGGAGAGCAGAAGTGAAAGAGCTCACTAGTTCTCTTCAGAAAAATACTGCCAAAAAGGTTGGCAGCCACTTAATTTACAAATTATTAGATAACTTTCATATATTTTGAACTTAGTGTGTGCGTTAGTAATGTTTTAAACGTTAATACATATACCTGTAACATTTTAATTTTTTTTAGTCTTCTCAACTAAATTTCATAACAAATAAGCGCTTGAGGTACATCTTCCACGTGGATATTGTATGTAGCTGTAACTTACTTGATTTCTTCTTTATACTAAATTATACGTGCGCAGGACGCCTTTTTTGTTAGTGCAAGTCTTTTGCAGTTCCCACAGTTTCGCGAGTTGCCTGTGGTAATTTGCCATTCTCAAGCGGACTCGTCTAGTTTCGCCTCGACCAGTGAGATTTCCAGTTGTAATTATGTAGCTCGTCAAAAAGGTTCGCGCAAATACTTTTGCTTAGAAGCAACAGAATTCATGGTAACTTAGGAATCAAAAGTGGAATGATGCTTTGCCGCGCTAAAAGTTTGTGCCAAAACCTTATCACAGTATAGCTATATATATAGTAGTGGTTACTCTTATTATTATTGTTTATGACACTTAGCTTCCTTATGACTTTGCACTCTACAAAAAAGTGATGGGAAAGTTTTACGAAGTGGTTATGTCTTATTCAGTCGATGTACAGGTTTTACTTACTTTTCTTTATTTTATTTTTTTTAATGTTCTTCCTTAAGGGCGTGAGTTGCGACGAAGTGTTTATGGATGTCTCTGCAGTTGTTTCGGACATTACTGAAGCGAAAAATCTCGCTGAAAATATCAAACAAAAGATTTTATGCGAAACGGGCTGCACTGGTACTTCCAGTGTTCTTTATAAGAGTCTCCTTGAGTATATGTGGCTCTACTTTTTTATGCCTAGCGTCAATCGGTGTCGGCTCGAACATGTTTCTGGCTCGGTGTGCAACCAAGTTTGCCAAGCCTAGCAATATATATCACCTTGCTCTCGAGAATGCACGTGTTTTTCTCACTTATTATACTTTTTTTATCATTACTGCCCAACTTGCTTAGTTTGAAGCTATTTCTTCGGGATTGCCGGTGAGGGAATTGCCAGGTATCGGGCATTCCCTCAGTAAGCAGTTGTGGGACAAAAACGTACGGACCTGCGCAGAATTGAGACGGCTTGATATTGTTTCGATCCTTTTCTTGACGCTCCGCTCCCTCTATATTAGCCATATCATTGGTTGAAAGGCCTTCTTGCGGTCCACCTTTGGTAAAGGGACGGGAGAGCTACTATATCGGCTTTCCCGCGGCATCGACAGGAGCCCCTTGAAAACTGTTCAGGTCGTTGTTCTTGTTGTTGTTGCTGTGTTTGCACCCGAGTTTTCTTTATCAGCCACGAAAAAGTGTGTCTGTGGAGATTTCGTGGGGCGTTCGCTTTCGGGTTGTAGAAGAGGTTTATTTATTTTGCTTCTTTGGGAAGTGCTATGAAACTCTTCGCATGAAGGTGCATAACTTTATTAAAGAACTTTCTTGTGAGCTTCACGAGCGGCTTGAACGGTTAAGCTCTACAGGGAAAAGTCTCACTTTAAAGGTTTCCTCTTTTAAGTTTTTTTTATAATTATATATTATGTCGTTGAAGGTGAAAGCGGCGAAGGAGGGACACGAGCGCCCCGCCAAATTTCTCGGCCACGGAGTCTGTGTGGAGTTTAGTAAAACCTCCAAAGTTCCCGCCATCCATAACTCTTCTGTGATCTCAAATTGGTGAAACTGGCGCCCGCCATCAGCATTATAAATAACGACAGTCATGATAATGCAGCTCTATTGGCTTATTTGACAAGTTGTGCATCCACCCTACCAAAATCCGGGGGATAGGGATCCATATTTCTAAGTTGTTTCCGAAAGGTATGCATTTTGCAAGAGGCGTACTGGCCATTAGGGGCCCTAGCTGTCACCGTGCTTACTAGGGGGACTGGCCACTCGCTATTTGAAAAAAGTCGAGACGAGCGAGAACAGCGCTGCAGCCACTAGCAATGAAGCTTCCGGCGTCTCAGCTAATCACAGCGGAGAAAATGAGAAGATCTTCTACAGTAGTCTACCTTCCCAGTCAAAGGTTTCCGCGCTTTTCTACTCGTATGGAATGGAACACTTATGGAAGGAAGGTTGATCCTCACGTGTTCGCCAGCTTGCCTTCCTCCGTTCAGAAGGAACTCCTCTCCGCATTCGAGAAGAAGAAACTTTATCTAGTTAGTTGTTAGTCCCCTCGCCCAAATGGCCACTTTTGCATGCTCTTATAGGCTTCTCGGCATAATGACGGGCGGTTAAAGCAAAGTCTGGTCTCCTTTACTACCTTCCCCCTCATTGGTTTGTCTTACAATCTTTTCGGCTTGTGTGCGTACCTCTCAGCATTCTATTGGTTGCAGAAGTTACTGCCATGCTGCGGGAGTGGATACCAGCTCACGAGCCCGACTTCCGGGAAGTCGATCTTTTTATTGTGTACCTTTTGCAGCTCCTTGAAAACAGGTAAAATGCTTTTCCTTTAGAGGATTATTTACTAGCCTAGCGTACTGATAAAGAGAACTATCGGACGTTCGTGATATTTTAAGGCACATGACAAGCCTGGCCAGCATTAGCCCAGCGTGGACGAATGAAGCTCGCAAAGTCTCCGAGGCTGTCCAGCAGTGGATGATTCACAACTGGGGGGCGCGACTAAAGCTGTAGCTGCCTTTATTCACAGGAAAAATAGTAAATTCTTACATTGGACGTCTATTCGCAGCGCCCGACCTTGAAACGCCTTCCCGTCTACTGCAAAGTCGAGTTCGGGGGGGAAACCCTCGACACTGCCCTCTTGCAACGTGGACGCTGCTCTATTCTTTGAAAAAGACCAGAAACTTCCCCACGAATGTTCGAGTAGCAGATCTGATAAAATATAGTTACGTATGCGTTGCATCCTACACGTTTTTCTGTTCAGGACCTTTTTTATTGGCCGCTATTGAAAACTCGCACACGTCTCTGATTTCCTGTATATGAGAGCTGTGACACAATGCAATTAATAGGAGATGCCTTTTCCTACCTCGAGTTCTTCGGGGCGCACGGCAGCTAAGAGCAAGTCTCTTACCAGAAACCATGTGTTTGTTTGGGGGGCTATGATTATTCTAGTCGAGCAGTCCTTGATAAAACAAAGTTGGGACGGCTATCCCTCCCTTGATGACGCTTCAGGATACCTCGCGGTTGCTCTCCGTTAGGAACTTCCCATGGCATCGGCTGTGCATTGTGATATACAACGAGCTGAATTCTATTGGAAAGCTTTATGCTCAACGGATAATGAAAGAAGAAAGCACTACTGAGGCTGCGAATAGTCCAGTCTTGGTACAAGTTCTTGCGATAAGCTACAAAGGCCTCGTGAGCGCGCCGCCCGTTAACTAGCCAATCCCAAAGAACGCAGAGTTTTCCTCTTGGTAGCAGCGGATGAGGTAAGCAGAAGGGCTCCAATGGCAAATGAAAAGTTTTGCACCTGAACCGCGAAAAACTTGAATATTTATTGAAAGTTCCCTTTAGCTGTTGATCAATTGGGCTTTAGTGGCTCAATAAAGAAGCAAAATATTAGAAGAGCATGCCACGTGGCTTGCATCCCCAAAGCACGCGCAACCGGTAGTGTACACGGACCGATCGTTATATGTGACGCAAAGTGTGTCAATGTAGCTCGTTTTTCTAATAATAATAATAACAATAACAACAACAATAATAATAGCAGTGGTTGTCATGCCCTTTTGCTATAATATATGCAGCCTGGCACAACGCAGCGGCCCTGTTTGCAGCACTTTTTATGTTGAGGCTTTCTATAATTGCATCATGCCCTCCCGTTGGGATGGCCCCCACCGGCAGACTCCGGAGAGAAGAAAAATCTCTACGAGTCATCCAGCCTTGGAAGAATTAGAGAACGTAAGCAGTACTATAACTTGTGTAAAACTATAGTTGGTAATAGAAATATTGTTTTACCTGTTATAAAATCTCGGAGGGAATCATCGTCTCCCACCACAACAATCCCTATGAAACGCAAAATTAAAGCCTCTAAATTAGACGTTCTGATAAGCTTCTTATTTGTAAATTTTAGTTTTTAGAGAGAAGGAAATCTTTACGGTGTTTAAAATTTATTTCAATTATTGTTCAAACTTTTATATATAAAATTGTTTATTTTATTACTTAAGTAAACTTTTTCGTTATTATACGTCATAAAAAATTTAAATGTAACGTTTTCCAGGTTTTAGTGACTCTCCACAGCTATTTTTAACGACGTAAAGTTACGAGGTAAAAAAAAGTTGCTATTTACTTAATAGTTTTTAAAAACCAGATTGAATTATTTTAAAAGTATATAATGTAACCGTCTTCATCATTAACGTCTAACGTGGCAGCAGTTTCTTCCAGCCGTTCAGAACTTTTAACTTCCAAAACTCGAAGTTTGCATCCAGCCGCTAAAAGGATAGGAGAAACGTACTTTGCGTAAACTTTTCTTGCGCGCCTTAATTTATTTGAATTCAAGAGAAAAAGATTAATGACTCCACGAAAAGGGGTTAAGGTTTACTCATATATTCAAAAAGATTAGAGACTAAGTTATAATAATACGTGGAGCTTGCAACCTGTTGCCGCTCTCAACATCAATAATGACCGAAAGTGAGCGCGGGGCATAACTAGGAGGAAGAGGTTGACCGCCTATGCTCTACATAAATGTCGACAACGTATATATAAAGCGCAAAGGACATATAATAATTATACTCTTAATAACTTCGAGCTTTCGTATAAAAAAAAAAAACTAAAGAGCAAGAGCTATTTATACCGAGGCCAGGGACTGGTAATATATTTGGTAAGAACGAGAGCGAAGGTATTGTGTGTAATAACTAACACCGCTTAAAACCAAAACAAAGGCAGGAATCTATAGTATTTATACGTACTTTATGAAAGAGAAAAAAGAATAATAATACCTTTTTCCAGTGTCGCCAAACAATAAATTTTGTTTTCATTAGATAAGACAAATCTTATCTTTGCAAGGAAACGATAAACAAAAGTTTAAGGGGCAAACTATATTTATTATATAACGTAATCACCTATTTTACCCTTTAAAAGTCTTTTCTACCTACAAACTTCCTCCCCTTTATCTTCAAATTTTTATTTTTTAACAAATTCTTCACCAAGTTAAAGCTTCAAGTAGGGGTTTTTTTATTTATTTCGTAAATAGAATAGAAGCTTAGCTAACTAAATTAAAAAAAGTATCATATTTTTCCATATAGAAGTCTAAACGTATTTTAGCGCAGTTATTTAAATTTATATAAATTATCCTTAAAGGGTGTACTTAAGAGATAATTAATGTTAAAACCTAAAACACTGCTAACATAATGTAGAGAAGTCGATGAGTTAATATACCCTCCACAACTTTGTTCAACGTGAGCATTCAGGTGGGCAATAGTAATTTTTGTCCTATTTTTGTTAACTTTTCAATTGTACGAAGGTGGAATTCTTACTTTTTATTAAGCACTATTAACAAGTGGGTTTGTGCCAGAAGTATTACTTAAATTTTTATTATTAAAAAGTTTCGTTAAATTTAAATTATTACACCTTTTTAAAGTGGAATTAAAAAACTCTGTAAAGGAAGGCGACTATGTCATTTTAGCGAATGCGGTCGGTAAAAAAATAGTTCATGTCTTACCCGGGGCGTAAGTTTTTCCAATTTCAGAAAAATAACTATACTTAAGTTAACTTTACAGAGAAGGTTTATAAGTATATAAATATTTATTGAATTAGTAACACGCGTTACTCCAAGAAAAAAGTTAAGCTGGACTGTTTAGTAGGAGCGAACTTTGGAAGTGTGTTTATAAATAAAAATAATGTATTAATACCCTTAACTCATAAAATAGAAGATTTCCTTGGAGTTGAAAGTTACTTTATTTTTTTTTATTATAGTTTTTTATTACTATTTATACTTTTAGAGATTCTTTCGGGAAACGATAATAGACATCTCATAGATGACAGTAGGGTTAACTATTAATACTGTTAGTGATAATTTCATTTTTAAATTTGTTCTTAATTAAGATTCAAACCTTAACACAGGAAGATATTGAAGAGTTTAAGAAGGATCACACCACCTCTGTACTCTTACAATATTATAAACTCATAATACCATTTACAAGTTAATATAAATTCAACACGTATTCACAATTAAATTTTATTAGGAGTTGATCAATAAACTTGCAGAAAGTAGCACATCTTTTCCTCAAAAGACCAGCTTCTCTCAAGCAAAATATTTTAAGAGAAAACAAGAGAAGTTTGTGAATAGTATTTATTATTTAAGTAGAATTAGTTGTTTTTTATACAGATTTTTACGGGCAATCACTATTCATCCAGTAACTTTACGATCTCTTTGTGAAGTTTACGCACTGAAAGCTCCTAATAAAATATTGTATTTATTTACTAAGCTTATATAAAGAATATATATTATCGTTATATTCCTGTGATAGAAGTCTCAGAGCTGACATGCTTGGCCAAATTTTGTCACACGTGTGCTTAATAAATATTTGAAATTAATTTAAAATTTATTCTTTTTTAAAAAACTAATAGTCTAATGTTCGGGCTGGTTCTCGTTGTATAGTTGTAGAGACGACGCTGGGATTGTTAACTGGAGCAGTTTTACAGCGGCTCGCCGGTTTTTTTTTACATTTTAATTTTCTTCTCCATCCCCGATTTGGTTATATACTCCGCGAACACTGAAGGGCACGGCCTTCTTGTTCAGCTGCACACGGGAGACCAGGGGCAACTGCACCTTGCGCATCTCTTGAATTTACCTGCAAACCACTTTCGAGTTTTGAGACAGTTTCCACTGCACAAGGTTTTTTCGACGGCTTATAGGCTACTATTATCAAAGGTTAAAATAATATTTTTATCAGCTAACATTGTCTAAAGAGGAAGCAACAATAACTGTAGAGGACATTGAAGGGGACATGAGAAAACGTCTTCCTGTCACATCGGACCAGCGGTAAGGCAACTTTAGTTTGTGACCTTTATAAAATCTTACAAGAAAGAAAAAAAACTTAATAACTAATCTGATTTAACTTTTTATAGTGAGAAATACGAAGAGCGTCATCGCAAGCGAGTTAGCACGCGACTTTCCATCTCTCAAGCTGCTCGTGATCTTCAGGCAGACTTGTTTGGTGGCCGTTTCCTTTGGTATGCAAGGATTCCAACAGCGCGCTTACGTTCCTCTGTAATATATAGACTCACTGATTATCGCCACAAAGTTTGCACCATCTACAATTCTATACGAAACTTTAAAGTAATAAATTTAGTTATTTTTTATAATTTTCCTATTATAATTTTTATAGATTGCTGGCACCCTCCAGGCCTTTTGTTGTTTATTGCACATCGATGTCGCCTCTCCTTCCTTTATGTAACGAGCTTAGAAACAATCCAGATTACATTCGTGTGGAGTTAATCGAGATCTGGACGCGAGACTATCAGGTTCTCTATTAAATTTAGGGCAGTAGTAGGAAATAATATTGATAGTTGCATCAAAGGTACTACCGCAGCGGACACATCCAAACATAAACATGACAGGAACAAGTGGCTGCATTCTTACAGGAATAAAAATTAATAATTCGGATCTGGATGGAACCAAAGAATTTCAGAAACAAAATTTAATGTTTACTTCATCTAGTAAACGTTGTAAAAATGAGTAGAATCATATATGTATAATAAAGTGTTGCTTTTAAGCTGTTAATAAATGTAGATAAAATTTTATTTGCTTTTGAGATTTTACTAACCGAATAGCCCGGTGCTTGGTTTTTCTCCTCTTATAGTCTTATTATATATTGAAAACTTGGTTGTAGATGAACTTTTTTTTTTACAGAATAGTACATTAAGGACAGTTTATACTTAGTTGCCTTTACTAAATGTAACACTATCTTAAGATTAGAAACTTTTCTTAATAAAATAATATACTAAAGGCTTCTAACAGGGATATGAATCTAAATGGAACATTGATAGTTCTTATGTTATTAGCTATGCAATAGTAAAAGTAACACATGTAAATTATTAACTATAAGCAATGTATATATGTTTCGCAGTTAAAAACAAGTGAATGGAAGAAAATTTTCTTAGATAGATTATAGAAATAACCAAATTCATCCTTGTATACTTTATTTAAAGACCGTGATAATGCAAATCAAATTGTAGACGTAATAGTTTTTATAACAAAGCCTATAAAGGGGGGGGGATGGTCAAAGAAAATTGTACGTAAGTTTTATGGTCGGTAGTTTCACTTTAAGAAAGGTTATAAGCTGGGCTGTTTGGTATACTTCGTTTTAAGATATTGCAATAAGTTTGTAAATTAGCTAAAATAAAAACGATCTCGAACAATCTTTACATAAGGGCCTCGAATATACATAGCCAACTGTTCCTACTTTACAAGGAAATGTTTCTCTTAGCTAAATCGCTCCTAACCCGTCCTAGGTTTTTCACCTACTAAACCTCTGCACGCATTTCGATACTGTGTACAAGTAGGTCCTACACTTTTGCCCTTCTTTGTTAGAATTATTAAATATGAACGATAGGACTCAAGATTATCTTCAAAAATTAGAACAGTTTCCTAAAGTAAGAACGTCAGACTATCAAAGTTAGTGTAAAACTTTCTTATCTATACTTTTCATTGTTTGATTAATTTATCCGGACTTAACTAACGTTAAGATACTTTTTTATTGTCTTCGAAGAAATTGCAAAACAAACAATATCACACAAACAACTAGAATCGTTTTATCCAACAACTTGCGAAGAATTTAAAAAGTTAGAAGAAGAAGATAACAGTGGTTGTTGTTATATTCCGTTTCATACTATGCGCTATTATATACATAATAATATTACTTAAGATTATTGCAACTCGGGGATTATCAATATTATTGTTAAAGAACTAAAAGGCCATGAGTTTAAATTTTTAGTAAATTTATATTAAGATTTTTCTATCCTTGTAGTATGTTTATGCTCTTTTTTTACGTTTAGTTGAAAGAATTAGATACTATTTACTTGATAAAGCGAAACATTTCCAAGCAAAGTGGGTATTCAGTAGAGCAACAACGGTTACTTTTCAAGGGAAAACCTTTGAAAGGTGAAGTTTAAGTTAACTAATAAAATAAATTAAAGTATCTAGTTTTATTAGATGAGTCTACATTGCGTGAGGCCTCTTTGGTTAATAACTCTAAAATAAACCTGATAATAAAAGCTACGAAATCACATGAAAAAGAACATCTTCCAGGAGAAAGATCTCCGTTTCAAGAGTTTGGACACCAAGTAGAGCACACCTTTGACAGAAAACTTAACATTCTTACTACTACCCATTTCTGGGAGAAGTTAAAAACTGCCTTAAAAATGGTCGGGATGACTGATGTTGAGGCCGAAAAGTTTATATATCAACTTCAAAAAAATTTAGAGTAAATAAAAAATTATAGAGCTTTTATTGCAGGCACTATGACGTCTGGGAGAGCCGCTGTGCTTTTTTTAATTTTATACATGAAAATATATAGAACAACAAGGTTGAAATTTTTAAAATCCCTTAAGTTCTTTTGTAAATAACTTCTATCTCTAGAAAAGATCTGCTACTAAGGCAAAAGTAAATTCTAAAGGGCAAGACATTCTTTTCTCTTTCATGAGCGTTGATATAACCTTTTTTTTTAGAACAAAAGTATAATTGTAGTTGAAAGATGAGTTGCTGAACAGGTACTTAACTCAGTTTCTTCTTACGCCTAAAAGGAACTTTACAAAATCTTGTTTGTTTTGAAGCCCTTTTAGTATGACATATCGAAGAGAGCCAACATACTTAGGGATTGGTGCTGCACTCGCCTTTTTAATAAAAAAATTGGTCTAGCGACTTTATTTACTTACGTAGGCAATTTTAAGTACTGTCGTCTTCTTTATGGCATTGAAGCCACTGCTAGAATAACAAACTCTTTAAAAACGAAAAAGGTTGAGTGATTCATTTAGATTATTTTTATAATACTATTTTCCAGATAACTACTTAAAAATATACTCACACTTGGAGGCTGTACCGAGATGAATCAAGTGTTAGTTTTTTAAATATGCTTACAAAAGTTTTAAATTAGTTATGCTCGCTTAAAAGGGAAATAACTTGTAGGCAACTGAATATCGTCCAGTAGTAACTTGTCTTCAACAGAACAAAAGCATAACCGAAATTACACGCGTATTAATAAGCTGTTATAGTTAAACCTGGTCTACCGTAGCTATCAGAAGTTCCAACCATGCAACTCCTTCCTATCCGCTTTTCTTGAACTAGGCCTTTTGGAAGGTCACTGCTGCTTGTGTAGTCTCTTTATGTTCTCCAATTATTTTTCCGTTCTATAAAGTTTATCGGGGTTTTTGGCAAGAAAAAAATATATATGTATGCTGAATTCCCAAAGCTAGATATAACCTTCTCTTTATTATCTAATCGTAATCCCTAAGCCAACCACAAGTAAACCTAATAAGTACCAGTAAAAAAAAAAAAAGAGGATTCCCTTAAAAGCTTTTAATCTTTAATTTGTTTCTTTTTTTTTCTTTAAACCAAGACTTGATCTGCTGGTGTCCCGCTGCCGTAACAACAAGAAATAACAAACAGTTTTCTTCTGCGGCACTATAAAGCAAGCAATCTACAATAAAGAACTTCAGCAAAGCATAACCACTCGTGCGGTAAAGAAGTAGAATGTCAACCGTTTTCTTCTGCTATCTTAATAATCTTATTATATTTCTTGAGACTCATATCGGTGTATAAGTAGGCTAAACTCGTAAGTATGAGTTAGCCGCACGTACACAAATAGCATAACGACTAAACCTAACCGTCTCTTAAGCTCAGTCGTTTAATTTCTTCCTCCCACAGACGTATAGAATGGCAGACCGTCTCTGGCACGGGCAGTCGGCCCTAATAGGGGTGCGTTACTGGGATCTCAATGCAGTAGATTATATAATGACTTTCTGGTGCAACTGCGGGTGCGCGTGGCTAGTCAGGTAAGTGATGATCTGTGCGTATAGTATTCCACTACTAAGAAGAGAGAGGGAACTAAAGCAACTTGCTCTGCCGTGATTCCCTTGAGAAACGCTTTTCTTACGCTACTGCGGGATAGCACGCCGACCACGAGGTTACTGAAGCGGTGAGTCAACTTCACAAAGTGGTGGAGGAGACTTATCTCGAGGGCGCGTTCTAACGCACCAAAAGGCCGCCGTACGCACCCACAGGCGATGGAGATAGGAAGAAGGTACCCGTGTACGCGTACAAGCGCAAGTTTGTCTCTACGATGATGTACTTGCGATACTCGGAGCCGTCCTTCCTAGAGAGCCCTGTAGACCAGAACATCACGTGCGCTCCTCCGGTCACGGAATAGCAACTTACCTTTTAGCATGTTAGTGGCAAGCCGCGTGGGGCAGTAAGCCAGGGGCGGTTCTTGCTTGGTGAAGGTAAGAAATGCAATCAATCTATGGTCGGTAACTCTTTTACTCGAAGGTTAACGAGCCCAATAGTTGAAAGATCTCTCAGCATCCTCTTCTGAACAGCCGTCAGATTTTCTACAAAGTAACACTAAACCCATATCAATCAATTTATTAATGTATCTATTATATTTAATTATATCTACTTTTCCTGTTTTCGAAAGTGTAATTTGGAATAAAAGCGTGACCATTTCTTCAAGATTTTCCTGCAAAACCCGTAAAGACCGAGAAGCAAATAATATAATATTATCTTAACCTTGCCGGCTTTTCTATAATCTAAATACGACAGCAGAAACTCCCACAACTGCAAGTGGCTTTCTTGTAGTAGAAACTGGAAGCCTTTTTGAGTTAACGTCGCTCCCAAATCTGCCGGCAAGTACTGGCAGCAGGAGTCAGAAATAAACAGCAGAGTGGTAAAGTACGCTGGTGGTCCAGTAACCCCAAGCTCACAAGAATGCTGATCCACCAGTGCTGACTTCCTCCTTGAAACAGCAAGTACCACAAGACTTTCTTACAAAACAAAAAATCATTATAAAAACTAAAATTAATATAATTTATCAATAATGTATTGTGGTTTTTTTAATAAAGAAATCACAATTATAACTATAAATTAAACTAGTTAAAGTTGTAATATTCGTTTATTTAAAAAAATTGTAAAAAAAGAAAAGGAATAAAAATAACCACCTCCCACCGGGTAATAGCGTCATCCTCTTGATTAAAACAATCCATTCGTGTCTCTAAATCTGAACTTATTAAAGTTCTATAGGGAGAAAAACCTCTATTTTAGTAATAATAGTGCGAAAATGTTTTATTTAAAATGGAGTAGAAGATCCGTTGATAAAGAATATTAAATAATAAGGCTAATTGGTAAGACATTTAAAATACTTTTCCCCGCAGAGAGCTACCGTAAGGGCACGCTTAAAGTTAGCATTCAGATTTACTAATTTTTCCCCAATTTCGAATATACCAAGTCTTTGTAATGGTTCTAAGACTTTTAAGAAACTACAGGAAGCAGTTGATAAATTTCGTCAAAGGTAAAGTTATTGTTATAGAAGGTTATACTCGGTAGTAGACCAAGTAGCTATATGTGTCAATCCCACCCGTTTATTTATAAATAAAAGACGAAGGACATAGACTCTTGCCAAGAAAGGTAAAATCCTATTTAAAAAAAGTAAAACGATAATAGTTAAAAACTTATTCAAACAAATATACAATGCTCCATAATAGCAGAAGATCTTTTATATAATAATAATATTAGAGTAAAAAGTAAGGGGGACCTAAAAAGAGCCAATGCAGTTAAGGGATGTTGGTATAACTGAATACGAAAATTGGGACTTAAGTTTAAAAAATAGTTTTCTACTAAATTTGACATATTATAGAAAATTAGACGAGCAAAAGCATATCTACTTTTATAATAATAGAAATCATCAGTAGAGAATGCCCTGAATCGAAGTAATCAGAATTTATACGGCTTCGTGTGGCCTCGTGTGCTTAAAGGTTTGGGTACGCTTCTGCAATCAATTGAAAAATTAAAATAACGTGTAAGCGAATCATAGTAACGGCTGTTAATAAAAACTTATGTATAAAATTAAGGTTAAAAAAACTTTTTTTAAAAGAGAACCGTAAGAGTTAATATGATCACTTATCATAGATGATTTCCTACCACGTTAAAGAAAGCGTCTATTTTTAAACGTAGTGGAAAAGCTTACACCCATAAATCGGGAAGCGGGGTCAGCCTTAGTTCAACAGGTTAGGATGTCCTGGAAAAGATTACGAAAGCTTTAGGGGCGCCTAATATCAGTTTTTATTGGTCAGCAACAGCCACAACCACAGCCGACATTACGGCAGCTGTTAGTAATTTTAACAACGAATTTACCCAGCTTGCTTGAAACTGTGAGGACTAGAATCTGTTTGCAACAGTTTCTAAACCAAAGATGCGCCGCTCCATTCGACCATCTAGGAGCTGTTACAACGTGAAGAATTGATGTGTGCTCTAGCAACGAGGCACCTCTTCCTAAGGACGCATTTAACCTGTACAACTTTGTTTCGTATCACGGTGGGGGCGTGGCGGTCTTGGTAACACGTAGCATTCAACGTCCTTCTATATCTCTGTCAGCTCTACAAAATCTCGAGACAGTGGTACTTCTCTGGGTATGGCCGACCAGGAATCTGTAACTGTGATGGCCGTCTACAAACCCCCTAGGAAACTAATACCGCAATCCGATTTGGACGCTATTCTTGCGGGTAACTCCTCTGCTGTTTTGTGCGGGGGCCTCAATTGCAAGCACCCTTTATGAACAGTCAAGCCGATAATTCAAACGGCCACATCCTTGAGGCCTATGCTGATGAGCACGAGCTGTGCATACTAAACCGCCAGCAACCGACACACTTAGCGACTACAGGTACAAGGGGCCTGATGGATCTCGCCATTCTATAAAATATAAGTCCCACAACCGTAGTTGATGCTCTCCACGCGCTGTCCTCCGATCAACTTCCAGTTATTCTGGAATGAGGCGATGAGAAGGACACACCGAAGGGCATCCTCCGCTTTTTCACCAACTGTGACATACATTCTGACTTTGTATACAAACCACTCTACCGCTGTTTCCGTCACTACCGTCTACACCCGCCCTGCTGGATGACGCTGTCGCCTTATTCGGAAGCGCGCTGAACATGGGTGGCACTACTGCTACGACAAACTCGTGAAGGAAAGTACAGCCCCGATCGCCCGCCTGACAAACTAAAGGCACTTATCTGCCAACGTCGACGACTTATCCGGGTGGCAGTGTTGTCGCAGAGCGCCGAAGACAAACTTCCGTTTATTCGACTGCACAGGTGCATAAGAAAGAAGCTAATGGTCCATTTTAACAATAAACGTGGGGCCAAGCTGCCCCATATATCCGTGTCAGGCAATAGCAGTCGATCTTCCCCCTTTTTCGAATGTGTTAAAAAGATCAAAAATTGGGGGCTTGGCACCACTACCGCCTCTTCGTGAAGGAAATATAGTGGCCGAGAGTAATGAAGGCAAAGCTACGCTTTTCGCTAATCTCCTTGCTCCCCAAAACGTGCCTGCTGTTCACCTAACTGCCAATGATGCGTTCCCACAGCTGAGCTTGCCCCTTCCCGAGGCCCACGAACCACCTGAGCTAGTTAATGTTGGCGAGGTTCAAGGCATTGTCGAAGCGCTGCCAAACTTAAAGCGCCCGGCCCCAATGGCATCACTAATGAGATGCTTAAGATTTTGCCATTAACAGGGATGCTTTATCTGTACCTCCAGTAAAATCTGCATTGACCTTTGGCGCCGTTTCAATTTGATTGAAAACAGCGACCGTTGTGACCTTGCCAAAGCCTCTTAAATCGGATCAGCTACTAATAAGTATCGACCCATCAGTTTCCTGTTCAGCGGTCGGTAAAGTGGGTGAGGACGTTTTATTGCGCTGTCTAAAAGAGGTTTTTAACGCTCAGGAGACGCCTTGCAGGTGTTTCAGTATGAATTTCGGCAAGGGCACTCAACGACCCAGCAGCTCCTCCGCTTAACTGAAAGGGCCACTCGCGCTTTTAACTTTAAGGGGGTAACAGGCGCTATCTTCGTTGACGTTGAAAAAGCATTTAATCAAGTTTGGCATGAAGATCCGCTGCACAAACTGCGCTGGTTACCCGTTCTTTATGGCCTTTACATCGTACTGAAGTCATTTCTAAAATGGCCTCGTCTTCAGCGTGTGCGTGGGAGATACCCAGCCGCCGCTGCGATCTCTGTCAGCAGATGTCCCTAAGGGGCCCCTTCTTTTGTCCCTTTTACTTGCAATTTATATGGGCGACGTGCTCTTGCCATCAAATCCACACACATGAGTCGCCCTCTAGGCCGAAGATACGGTCAGTTACTCATCGTCGAAGTCTTCCGCCTTGCTATGCAAGTATCTACAGTGCTATATTAATGCCATTGCTGATTGATGCCGTAATTGGAAAATTTCTATAAATGTGATGAAAAGCAAAGCGCTTTTAATTACTAAGATGCACTCCATCTTACTGGCGCCCTCAACCTTTGATGGCGTGAAGATTCAATGGTCGATAAACTTTCCTGGCAGCGCACGTGGATTATCTAGTGGCGAAGGTCAAGGCAGCAACTAAGGACTTTACCCTTTACTATGAAGCAAGAGCAAACTCTTTCTCTACCTAACAAACAGCAAATGTATATGCCTTATATCCAGTCAATAAAAAAATACGCTACGCGTCTGCTGCTTGAACCTATGACTCCACTGCAATAGCGTCGGTACCTCAAGTGCGATATAACAAAGTGCTGCCATGATTTGTGCGAAATGAAGCACTTCACCGGGGCTGCAGCTGGGTCCTTTAGATGTCATTTTCCAACCTAATGCTAATGCTCTTTACGACGGGCTAGCCAGGCACACTAATCGCCTGGTGGTGAGTGAACTTATTAATGAGTCATGGACGGAACACTTATCGCCGTCCACATGTCACGCGTGAGTGCTAGTTTTTGTTTATTGATGGCAAGCAAATGATGACACCTTTTCGACTAAAAACTACTTAGTAAGGAGCCTGCGATCACTCCTGACTGAGAGCTCGTGTTCGAAGTTTTTTGACTCGATCGAGCACCAGGAACCGTTATTTATAAATAAATAAATATCAGTTTAATGGACTTTAGGAGGCCTTGACCTGACAATCTCTACCAGGGGCCCCCTAGCAGGATCGATTTGCTTATTCATGTTTTGGTTCGCCTCATTATTTGTTAGTTCGTCCTGCGCAAAATTCATGATTAATATGGCTAATATTAAATTAGCAGATAGAAAATGGCATATTAATTTAACGTACAAAGATTAACAGTCAGTCATGAATGGCTTAAAATAAAAACTACTCGACGTTCAACAAGAGGCTAATTATGCATTGTCTCTTTACTTTAAATACAGATACGCGCAAAAAACGAATTGCCTATGTTTATATCAAAATGTAGCTTGCCCTTGTAGAAACTGGACTTCTTTTTTTTTATAGTTTAATTTTTGTCTACAAATTTTAAAGCTGTATACTTCGTCTACTCCAGCTCAGTATAATAATATCAAATTTACCCTTAATTTTAGGTATTCGCAAATAGTTTAAACTGAAAAAGACAAAATTTTTGTGTTTACACCGACTCGCATCGACATATTGCAACTGATGAAACTAAATTATTTATATTCATTCCTTTGAAAGGCCTCAATACATTAGAACCTCAACTGTAACCTACTAGGTATTCTTTTAAAAGCTCTAAAGGATACGATTAAGTACACTGCTATAATTGATAAACTACTGGTGTGCCTAAGAATTATCTGATTTATAACGAAATATTATATTCTTATAGCTATTAATTATACTTCAGCCCTAACCCTGACCCTAAAATGAAACTCCTTTTATGACATCATTTTCGTTACCAGAATAACTTTAATTACTGTAAACGAGATGTATGTAGAGCAAATTGGCCATTAACTAGGTAATTCCGTTAAATACTTTAATAAAGAAGGGGATGACCACTTTCAGAGCCAAGAGACAGTAAAGGCTACGTCTAGCTTGCAAGATGCCTGTAGCCAGCCAAAATATGGATAGTAGGATTAGTATTAATTTTAGGCGAAACAATTAGCATGGTACGTACTTTACGAAAATAATATTCTATCATGAAAAAAATTAAAATTAATACCACTTTCTTTTAAGTATAATAGCCCAATAATATAAAAAATACAAATTTGGCAGGAGGAACACCCCGGGGTCAGGAATACCGGAATTGCACTGATTAGGTAATAAACTATACTAAGAAACGGTCAAATTGCAAGAATGGAGCTTTCCTGTTTGGAGTTGCATTAAGAGTTAGTGCTAATAGCTAATTTGTTTTTTTTAGTACTATGAATAATGTGAGGGCCAAAAACAAACTTTGTTTTAATTTTAAAAAACTTGAACAATTGATTAAGTTTTTAGAAGATAATGAAGTGAACAAGAATAACAAAAAAATTATTGTAAATTTTTCCGAGAAAAGTTTAAGGGAAAAAATACTTTGTGCTTTGGTTGACTTAAAAAAACAGGTCAACAAAAGAGTTAAGCTTTCTTCCCATCAAAAATTTCAAATTTCTGAAATTTTGCTTGTAAGTTAACTATTTTTAAATATTTTTATTATAAGCCTTAGAGGATGTTCGAATTGTATTTTACTTTTAGAAGATTTTCTCAGTACTTAAGGACAGCGATATATTGCTAAGTTCTGCAACTCTTATTGCCTGTCTCGCTATAGATGCTAGGTTTCGAACTACCCTGGTTAACCAGGGCATCGTTAGTGTTCTGTGCAAGGTTTTTTCCCACTTCCCATCTTTCAAATTTCGCAAGCGATGTCTTTGGGCATTTATTAATTTGTTAACTAGTAAAACTTTTTAAGCATTATTTAATGTTGAACTTATAAAACTCGCGGTTATTACCTTACAGATGTCTCTGAGCTCAAAATGATTTTGGAAAGTGACTGTTTCGAAATTGCTGTTAGGTGTTTCTTAGAAAGCGTTATGTGCTCTTCAAATTTATTTCTTGAGAATGAGAATATTACCTCAGGCCACTCAAAAGTAATAGGGGCTCAAGATAAATTAGAAGAGTGTACTAACGCATTCGTTCATAAGAAAGATATTGAAGGTATAAGGATTATCCTGGTTACAACTTTTTCTTTTTTATAAATATATTTATAACATCTAAGAGAATAAGGATTCTCCCTTAGTGAACTATAGAGTTATTGCACTGGAATTCTTTTTACACTGCTTTAAATTAAAACCTGACCGTGAACTCTTATATTTTATGTTGAAACAAGGTAATAAATATGTAAATATTATTGTTTACTTAACGACTTATATATTGAAGGGCTCCTTAAGACCACTTTACTTGTATTTATAACTTGCTCAGAAAAAGAATTACAGTTGCCGGAAGTTTCAGTAATTTATAATTAATTAAGCCTACTAAAATGCATAGCGCCGACATAGCAGTTAGGTTTAGGAATGTAATAATATAAATACAAGCAGTGTAAACAAAATTTTTATGATGACAAGTTCACCGTTTTCTATATATCAGTGTCTAAAACTTTTAACGTTAATGATGCGGTTTATACAAGTCGAGGCTAACCGGGAGCAGCGAAAAGCTATTAGCAGGTATCAGTTTTTTATATTCGTATACGTAATAAAGGAAGCGTACCTTTTTATTTATTGTATATTAAAAAAGCTTGAGGCTAGTAAAATAAATAATTACGCAGATAAGTGTATGGACCTTGGCCCAGTTAGCTGGTCGATAGAGTTTGCTGTTAACCTTTTTATCTGCTTTGTAAAGCTTCAGGCCATTTTAACAAATATTAAACTTCAAGTCATTATTTATGTTGTTATTTAAAATTCTAATTTTACTTCTAGTTGCGAGCGTGCTAAGCTTGTTTATTGTTCGTTTTTTGCCACCCAATTAGAAAAGGATTTTGTGGAAAACGCCCTTTATCAAAGGTTTTTATATAATTTTTCTGATACTTGCAAGCTTTATTTAGTATACTTGAAGGTACAAGGCTATTCTTCAGCTGAAGTTAACTCTGTTTATTGAACAATCTAGCGATCAGCAGAAAAGCTTGCAATACTGTTTATTCTGTAGATTTCTTTAAATATAGTTTTTTGTTTTTTTTATTCTTTTTATAGTCAATTAGTCAACTTTTAATAGATTATTAAAAATTTATATATTTTTTCTAGCGCTATATTCTTGGGTATCCTTTTCTTTTCCTGCCCGCAATAACTTTATAGAATTTATTCCCTTCGTGGTGTCCGTGTTGAAAAGCACACGTAGGTGTGGTTACTATTATTAGCACAAGTTGTTATTAATTCGTTGTTCCAGTGAGTTCCTAACAACTCTACTTTGCTGCCTGTTGTCGAAGCTATGTGAAGGTTCTGGTGGAAGGTTCCCTCGATGATTACTCATAAAGACAGTAAATTTATTTATAGGAGTAGATTCAACTTGAAAACGTCACAAGGAGTGCCATTTTTGGTAACAGAGCTGCAAAGGCAAATTCGTACAGGTTAAGCTCTTAAAGTTATAAAGAGGTTTAATAAAAGTATTGTTAAGGTGGAGAAATCAACGAACGTGAGCATCATATTATTGAGGGCTTTTTTGGAAATATCGTTTGCTCCCTACTTAATAATCTTTCCTGTTTAGCACGCGATAATGCTGTAGCACGTTCGCTGTTTATTAAACAGGAGGAAATAAAATTAGAGTACCTGTTCATTTTTATTTTAACGCAACATAGCTTTTCTTACTAGTTTGTGCGAAAACCTTTAAGTTCCGTTCTTCCTTTTTAGTTACTCTTTTTCTTCTTTTACTTTTTTTAATTTACGTTTGTAATTAATTTTTTTTGATCTGTTATTTATTATCGTCTGTTTAAAAGGACTGTCAACGGTTATGTGTCTAGCAACATTAGCATTTCGGAGCTCCTTAAGATTTATAAAAATGGCCTTGACTCAAGTAAAAATACTATTTTCTTCGTAAGAACCATCTTTCTAGTAGTTTCGCGTGTTTGAAGTTATGCATAAATAGGGTTACTTTAATTATAGTAGTCCCTTTTGTGAAAGTTTTGGTACGCCGAAGTTGTTACAACAAATCGTATTATTACTTGTAACACCGGGTTTTTGTTTTTAGGTGCCAATCTTTTTAAAAGATTTTTTTTCTAATAAGATCTTAATTCCTAGACCATTTGTTTTTGTATCACGCAAAGTATTGATTAGTCACGCAGGAGTTATTTTGCGGATTTTCTAGAATTTTAGCGAGATAGCTTTCTTTATTTAATTTTGCTAACATTTTTATCTTATATTTCGCTAAGGTATCGGTATTTTACAGCTTTTATACTCTGTTTGCTTGCGTGACGACGAGGTGGTTTTTTTTATTACCAGTAGAGATGGTTTGAGTTTTTTATTCTTGTCATAATTTTTTTTAATATTTTATTCTGTAAAAGACTTGCTAGACTGTTTAAAAGAAATGCGTTCTCTGCTTGACTATCGTGAGCAATATTTTACAAACTCTTTGGATAAAAGTAAAACCTGATAAATTGTAAAATGGTATGCTTCTAATAATAAACCTTTTTAAAAGTCGCCTTGAGAAAGGATCTGTTTTATAAATTTGTTAAGACTCTCGTCACCAGCGATTCTATATGGCAACTCCTTGACAATGGCCTTTTTCATTTTATCTTTACGTATAAAGCTCCGTGGCAAAGTATTATTATGACGCTCCACCTAAAGTTAAACTTTATAATGTGTACTTTTCTAGATGAACTCTTAGAAAGTTTATTTCGGAAAGTCAGCAGTGCTGGTTTGGGAAGATTGAAGTCATTAATAACCTACTCCAAGAAAAATTTTAAAGAAGATCAGTTTAGTTTGGAAAGAAAGGGTAGTAACAGTTATGACTCAGAACCTCTCAACCTTTCGCCTCAACGCCAGGGACAAGATACCGACTTTATAGTGGAGCGGGTTATGCCGCGCCAAAAGAACAGCGCTTTGACTTTTTTGGAAATGTTGGGTCTCTTTATTGCCGGACTGGCTCACGCCAACTACAATGACTACGAATTTATGAAGCTTGTGTTCACGCACGCTTGTCTAATTTTGATAAACGGTAGCAGTAGAATTGATGGCGAGAAGCAACTGCAGCAAACAATTTTTCTTGCAGGGTGTGTTGAATATTATTACAAAAATCAGAAGAGTATTCCTAATAGGTAAATTTGAAAAGAAAAAAAGCTTATGTGTAGAGTGCTGCTAACAAGAATGTTTTAAACAAGGTTTATCGAGTCTGAGTCTCGCACGTGCAGGAAAAAAGGTTCTCTCTTCGAAAGGTAAAGTTTGCAAAGCGGCTTTCTTTGGTGTTCTATTTTTCCTAAGATAGTCGTCTTTATATTTCTTTATAGAAGCCGAAAGACTACAGAAGAAACTCTGTCACTCTACAACGTTGTGCAAACTCTTATGGTTGCGAATATAACTTGTGTGGGTGATTTAAAACATCGATGTCTACATTTGCTTTTCTCAAATATGATAAGTGTAGTCAAAATTCTCGCGAGTAATAATAAATTACGCGATAAGCAGCGCCATCACGCTGTCGAGAGCTGCGTAAAATTTTTATTGAAAATACAAGAAGTAAAAAGATAATATGAGCCCCCTTTTACAGGATCTCTCTAGAGACGAAACTGAACTTTATCAATTACAAATTTGTTTGTAAGCTTTGCTTACGTTTACCCGTTGCACTTTAGTAAAACATTAATATTGAAGCTTGTCTAGCTTAACAGGCTTAATAAATTATAACACTATGCATAAGGACATATCGGATATTTTTTTTAAACTGACATAGTAATATATGTGGTACTGTTCATTAGCTCCCGGCCTAGGGATGTTAGAAAAGACGTTAATCAAAAAAGTTTTTGCTATTTTTCAATAGACTCGCTTCTCAACAAACTTATTATATCGGTAAATCGAAGTTTCGTCTTTAGAATGTAAGCAAACGACCGTGTTTACTTTTCTATCTTCGTTAAACCTCCACCCCCTTAATAAGATTACAGTTTTCAAGAGGAAATAAATAGCCGCTAGGGGCCAGGCCTAAACTGTAAGGCAGATGATTCAGTTCTATAAAGACACTCACGAAATGCGGAGCCTTGCGGTGCAGAAACCTCATACTTCGGCAAAGCACTTTGCGCAGTTTTTCTTTAACGACGTCACACAGTTTGTGATAACTTTGCGTGGTGCGTCCCATTTACAGTGGAGTTTCTCACTTTAAAACCGACCATAGGAATGTTCTCGGAATCCAGGAAGATTGTTAACATAATTTTTTATGTGAAGGGCCTTCTTGCTTTGCTTGGTGGTTCACCCCAACAGTACTCTTGTCGACTAAGGATAACAATAGGAACCATGGTTTTGTCTCCAATAAGAATGGACTTAACCAATTCCTTCTCACTATCGTGGCAAAGCTCCAAATATATACGACAGCAATCCACACCTTGTTTTTAAAGTGGGGCGAGACGTTTGGGCACCCATCTTGTGCTACCTTTGTCAAGTGTAAGTGGTCGTGTGGAATTCAAAGAACCGTGGTTATTTCTAATGGCGAACACCTAGTGCCACTTTTTCAACGAATTTTATATATTCCGGAGTGACCACTTCTGCTGGAGGACCTCAACGAGGATATCCTCTAATAAAATTTCTTCCTAAACGGGAAAGCTCTGACCATTCATTTACTGTGGTGAAACATTCAAACATTTAATTTCTATAGGTTTAACGCCCTTTATAGTAAGAGATTATCATTAATCCTACTTCAAGCCTGAACACTTTGCATAAATTCTTAAGTTGTCACATAGTTGATTATTACTGTGAAGTTTAACCAAATAAAAAAATTATTTTCACAAGCTAGTGAGTGAATATAAATGATAGTTAGAAAATCCGTAGTGTTTTTGTCCATATGATGTAACTATAAATAACTGCGAACAAGATTTATCAAAGTTAAGGTGACTAAAGTGTGTTAACTAAAATAGGGGTAGAACGACTTCTTGCATAAAGTGGGGAGGTATTCTTAAAACTAAAAAAGGGTAAAGGATCGCTTAAGTGCCACCAAGAATATTTCCTAAATTTCTATATTTATTGTTCTAATGGTGAACTACTGGATAACAAGGCGGAAGCAAAAGAACTCAGCGCCTTTAATATATATAACAAAAAGTTAAATATCGGAAGCAAGAAGACCGATGAACGAAGGTCACCTCGAGTGACGAGAGTGCCGGCGATCTCGGGAGTATGGACTGTAACTATCGCGGTCCCTTCTGCGACGGTGGCAACTGCGGCTGCTATCCCGCGAATAGGAGCGAGAGCGAGAACTAGAGCGGGATCGAGTGCGAGTCCTTGATCTAGAACTTGACCGATACCTTGAATAGTAGGGCGAACGACGATCATTGTAGCGCCCTGTTCAAGACGGAAAAAAAATTTGACCAACTAAAAATAAAACGTCAATAATAAAAACTATGTACCAATCACTTAAAAGTATAATCTCATAACAAGTATACCATAATTTCGGTTAGGTCGCCTATAATTTCCATTGCTGTGAGAAAATTCAACGACTGCCATAAATAGATTTTAACGTTTATCTAAGTTTACTTACAAATATTATATACTTTAAAATTTTACGTTTTCAAGATGAAGTGGTGAAGTGAAGACGAATAACTAATAAAGCAAGCAAGCAATCCACTAAACAAGTAGAAATGGGGGGTCTCGCAACGAAGCCGAAGCAAAGTAACAAAGTAGATGTTACTCGCAATTCAGCCAGAGCAAAACAAAAAAAGAAGGCTAGTAAATAGTTGGAAGCGAACGCCGACACAATAAAAAGGGCTGAGGACCGAAGACGCTATTGTTTCCGTTAAGATAACGAAGAATTAAATAATGTAAACAACGCAGCATGTTTTTAACTTTGTCATATTAAGAAAGAAACAACTTCACTTAAATAGTTTTACAATAATATATCTGCTCTGTTAAACTTCATTTAATAAGTAAAAAGAAAGCGAACTTATAATAAATGCCAAAGAAAATTACCTATTGGATAGTCGGGTTCAATCTCATATTTATTTAAACTTTTAACGGCGTCCTCGGCATCACGCTGATCAGCGTATTCAACGAAAGCGAAACCGGGAGGTTTCTTGGCTATCCATATATTGTTAACAGTCCCACAGCGAGAAAAAAGATTGCTTATTTTATCGGCCGAAATTATTCTATTTTCCTCCTTGGGTAGATTTCCAACGTAAATCTTCACACCGGAATGCCTACCATCCCTTCTGCTGGACATGATCACCAAATCTGAAGAGGAAGCCAAGGAAAAGTAAAGGTTGCGTCATTCGAGTTAAATTAGGATACTTATGCACATGGCTCTGCTAGTTTAGTGAATTCAAGGTGAGGGCGGACTATTTTATCTGAGTGGTGCTTTTAGTTCAGATTTGCTGTTGTGACTTGTCGTCCTTCCTACCCCTTCCTTCGCCTTGAATGTTGTAAGCACTCTATTTTTCAGAGTGGTTATAATATTATACAGTAGATTTACGCATAAGTTTTTTGTGGAGTGGACTTTAGTAGAATTTGGCCTTTTTAGGTGAACATAATTAAAAAATTTAGTTACAAAGGTACTGATAAGATACCCTTTAGAAGTTATTCATGTCGAGAATTTTTTTGTGGTGTGAACAAGAGCAAGGACGTAGTTGTAAAAATTAGCTACATCCGCCAACAAATTATTGTTAAGCGCTACCCTGTATTTTATAAAACTAAAACTTTCCTGCTTACCCAATAATTTTAAACTCTTCTAAAACGTTAAATTTCTTCCTTTTTTGAGATCCTTCCCATAAAATTTATTCTTTTAAGACATTACTTTCTCAGTTTAACAGTAATAAATCATTATAATAGCTTTTTAGGATACGTTATCAAGAAATCTGAATTTTTGATACTAACAACAGCAGGTCACAGTGAAAAAAATAAGGTGTTTGCGCTGATGTCATCACTTTACCATGTGACCAAGGGAAGATATTTAAGAGCACACGAACCCTGTTTTCTTTTAACGAGAATTACAGTAATAATTGAGGCTCGGTTTTCTTGTCTAAGCTTTCGTTGTGCGTATAACAATAAAAATTTAAAAAAATCTGTAAGAAGAACAAAAGAGATCACGCTTTAAAGATAATAGCATTTAATAAAGTAGGAGCACAATCAGGAACTGAAACTTTAACCATAATATAAATATGATTTAACGAACCGCGACAATAATTATATTTTATCGGGCGGTATACCCACATTCATGATTTTAATGCCACATTTAAACGTTTGAATGTCAAACAAGCTAATAAAAAATTACAATTTAAGAACTGCAAAACGAACAAAGAAATCTACATTCTCTCTTACATACAATGAAGCTAAAGTGACGTCCCGAAAAGATTTATTAATGGTGTTAAAGTCGAACGTAGTTCACTTGGCTACACACGCATATATAATACACTAAAAACCAGAAAGCATGGTTTATCCCCCTTGTTTTTAACAAAATATTGGCAATGTTTAGAAAATTAGTATGCCAGCTTTTTTTAACTTTTACTAACCTATGCTAAGGAAACTTTTCCATTTACTTGCAACCGCATTATTGCACACCCCCACAAAAACTACTTTCCAAATAATGATTTAGACTTATTTCATCGATTTATTAGGTTTGGCCATGAGCAACGCCAACTTGATAGATGTATTATTCTTGTCGGCAATCTTCACAGAATTGTGGACATTCATGTTGATAATTGCAGTATTATTAGAATTGCTAAAGAATTTGTAAAGAATAGAAGAAAACATGGGAATGACATGGAGAAGTATAAAACAATGTGTACAAACACTACAAATAAATGGATAACTTTCTTGCCAAAAGTTCGAGATAAATTCTTTCATATAGCCTTTATAACCTCTTTCCCTACTAACAATGCCAGCTTTAACTGGTGCAACTAACAAGGAATAAAGTAGAACAATTAACTTACCACATATTATCCGCTGTAGTAGCTTATACATAATTTCTTCTTTACTTCTGGCAGGTTTAGTGGTGATATATTTAAATTTGTAGTCAGTTTCCACAATAACTTAATAGTAGCTGTCAAGGAAAACATTTGCTACTGTAAAGCATCTTAGTAGTAATTATAGTTTCTTCTACTTGCGAATTTGGCTTTGCTAGTCTATTTTTTTCATTTTATAGAAGACACAGTACATGAAGATTTCTTATTTGGTTACTTACCAAAAACAGTGTTTTGGTAATTATAACTATTTCGCGAACTTTTGTAATATTCAAGTGAAATAACAATTTCACATTAACTTTGTTGCACAGAGTAAGCGCCGTTGGTACCCTGTAGTCACTGAGTAAATATAAACTTTATTATATAAAGTATCCACCGAAATATTCTTTAATAATTTTTAATATTGAGATCCAGAATTAAGTCATTAAAGAAAAGTTCTAAGTAAAAAACGCATATACATGTATTTATACAGAACCAGCATAATTTAACTTTCCCTTCTTGTGTAAGTAAAGGTTATAGACAGTTAATAAATTCAAATTTTTTAGTTAGGTAGTTTAAGTAGAAATCCTAAACCCGTGATCAGTAAATACTCCAAGATCTTTTACTATAAATACTTGTAAACCGCTTATTGGGCCGCATTTTTCGGATTAAGTTTGTTTATTAGATATAGACCATTTACAAGAAGGTTGAAGTATGAATTCATAACGGACTTAACTTAATTATTATAAATTAAGGTGTCGTCAGCATACTGCACAAGAGATTGAATGTTACAAGTGAGGCTAGAGAATTATATAAGAAATAAAAGGGATCCTAGCGATCCATTAGATGAAGGTAGTGTAGTATGAATTAGAGGTCCCTAAACCTCTATCTTAGTACTATGTGCCATACAAATCGAATACTTTTTCGAATAATAATTAGCTTTTTAATTTTTTTAAGACTTTATTAAAGTGATCAAAATACAAGGTATCTTAAGTGTTAAACTGATCCTTTTGGAAACCGAATCGATAATAGAGAAAGCACTCCTTTCTGCAAAGCTTCTGCAACTTAACCAAAACAATGTAGTAGGCTTATAGGGCATAATATTGGATTGAGTGACTCAGGATGATCGTTTTAAGATTATGTTAAAAGCATTTAACAATGTGTGTATGTAGTTAATAATAGATGTTAAAGCGTTAGATTAGTTATGGTATCAGTGCACCTCGATTTGTAGGGTGGAAGGTCTATTTATATGTTGGCGAGGCATCGAGCGTACGTTCTTCACCAGTGTAAAGAAAACTGTGTTAAATGAAAAAGTTAGGGCAAATATTATTGGGAGAGACATGGGTGTGAAGGCTTTAAACAAACCAGCCTTATTAAATGGGGATAGTTAACAAGGCCTTCATAGTAAGTTGTTCTTAAACTAAGAAGGGTTTGAACCTTTTTGCAGTTTCCATATAAATTTATGAAAGGCAAATTTATAAACTTACATTCAAATGTTTTGTCTAGAAAAAATAAATAAATCTTTTTTAACCTTGTAATTTTCTTGACTTAAATACGTTTGCCAATTAAAGACATTATTTTTGTACCTTCTTTTCATACGCTTCCTTTGCAAATTGTACATTTCAGTTTTTTATGTAATATAAGAGATTTAACAGGTAAGTTTTCGCATTCTATTACTGCACTGTTAGAAACAAAAAATACGAAATTTAAGTGCTTCCCTGTCAGGAAGATGAAAAGATTGTCTTCCACGTATCTTCTAAGGCTTGATCATTAGTCCATTCTTCCTTTTTTGTATATTGTGGGGGTTATCTCAAGCATGATTTAAATAGTTATACCAACAACAGTATGGAAACTAAGGCATAGATATTCTTCATAAGAGCAAGATCGTGTACGTCGGATTTGTAATTTGTGGCATAATGAATCGAATATACCTTTTAGAGTTATCCCATAAGGGTTTGTGCAAGTAGCTTTTATAGTGGGCCTCTGTATTTGGGTTTATTGCCAACACGTGGTTATTTATGGACAATTTTAATGATTTGGTTTTCATGTTGTCGCCTTCAAACCTTTTAAAGCCTACACCAATTAGAAAAAGTAGGCGCCATAACAACACAAATATATGAGCTCTTAACTTTCTTGCAGTTTGTACCGAACTGCTAGACAACGCCTCTGTCCTTTATAACTTAATAAATACTAGAACGAAATGGAAGCTAACAAAGAGGCTGCCTTCTTACTTTATCAAAAAGCTCTTGAACATTTTAAAGAAAAGAATTATGAAACTACACTTCGCTGTTTGCTTAAGTCAGTAAAACTTTATCCTGTTGGTACTAGCCTATATTAACTCTCGTTAGCTTACTTTTATAAGTTTTTTTAATATTATGATTCTTTATCATATAGCCGAGGCTGTTGAACTTTTAAGCAAAACAAAGCTAATAGTTGGGAATACAGAAAAGGAAACAACTTTACCAACCGCAGGGAAAGAAGAAGCAATTTCTACTAAAGACAAAGAAGGTGTTTCGGTTTGCCACTTTTTTCTTGTAGTATATCACCCATAATCTATTTAGTTTGCCCTGCATTATTCCAGCTATACTACAAATTAGAAGGTGCAAAAGTCATTACGAAGTTCTAGGGGTCTCTAAAAGTGCTACTGATATAGAAATTAAAAAAGTCATTTTTATATAATATTTATTAAGTTATTAATTATCTAGTTTACTTGTTAGGCTTACAGAAAACTAGCTCTTCGTTTCCATCCTGATAAGAATCGCGCTCCCGGGGCTGACGAGGCTTTTAAAAAAATAGGCATATTGCTTTCTCTACACTTATACTACGCTAGTTTTAGTAAAAGCAGTGCTATCTAACTCTCTTTTAAAGTTTCAAGTTTGACTTAGTAGTTCTAGTTTGTTAAAATCGATTTATTTGCTATAAGAACGTCAACTATTTTCCTTTAATATTAAATTATTTAAACTTTTTTTTTTGGAGTAAAGGTAGAGCTTTTACTGTTTTAAGCGATCCTTCTTCAAGGCAATCTTATGATTTATATGGAGATACAACGGCGGTATATATTGTTTTATTTATTATATATATTTTTACTTCTTTTTTAACTTTGTGGAAAAATTATTATTATTGGTTATAACGGAGTATAAGTTAGTTTTTACTACTTTTTAAGTAGATTTTTTAAAATATATATATATATACATTTTTTCTTTCATTCAACCTTTTTATAGTTTTTGGCATATAAAAATGAAAATTTATTAACTTTCTCAGCTTTAAAACCTTGTTTTAATTTTTTGAGTAGCGTTAGTTTCATTTTGCTATTATCAAAGTTAAATTGGCTTATGCGCTTCATACTATTTTTACATTTCCTTTCAATATGGGCTTTACTTATGTATATTACCAGCCGACAAGTTCATTTAAACCACTTTGTCCTCTATTATTGCTTTAAACAACATTTTCACTTCACTCGTGAGTATTATAATCTTGCTTGACAACTCTCTAGCCGGTAAGCGGCGGTCCTACAATGCGGTTCGATAAGCTCTCCAGTGAGGAGTTATTTAATCTGTTTTTCTTTGGAGAATTTCCATCTGGTAGAAATGCACAGCACTTCCACGCGGTATGTTTTGTAAAACGTAATATATTTATATAATCCAAAATATAACTAACCTTTGGTTTTTTACTATAAAACATTAAATTTACTGTTATAGTAAAAGTACTTGCGCATATTTTTTAAATTTAAAGAGCATCTAAAGAAGTATTTTGGTGTGTTGCAGTAATCAAAAGATAATAAAAGAACACTGTTAGAGCAAGAATAGAGAGCCCAAACTTCTACTCGCCTTCGCACACCCTTACTTGTGGTACTTTCCTAGCATCAAAGCTTTCGCTTTTCTGGCGGAGAAGAGCACTACCGGGCGCCCCATCTGCCCATAGGTGCTGTGCTTAAGCTTCTGCTGCCTCTGATAATAGCCTTCTTCTTCCTGTTTCTCGACTCCACTGAGCAGGTTCCCCCTTCGCATTAAACTCTGATACGAATATTTTACTCCTCCCGCCAGAACGGATACTCCTTTGAAAGAACGCCTACGTATTCGGTCTACAAAGAAACATACAACCACAAGTAACTCTTGAGACAATAGCTGTGGTTGCACCATAAAGGCTTCTTGCTTGATTCCACGCCAGCATTCCGTACTATGTATCCGCTTCCGCCAACGCCCGACTCAGAGCGGCCGACCTTCGAGAGCTCGAAAAGCATATTGAGGTGGACTACCGCGCTCGCCTACAATCCATGTGCCGCTCTGAAACGTACTTTGCTGTGTTTTGGTTGACTTATGACGCGTGACTTTTACTGGTCTAGCGAAAGGCTTCAGGCCCGCATATCGTCCGCCCTCTACTACGGGAGGTTGAAAGAGGCGGAAACGCTGAGAGGTCGGCCGCTACCTCACTGCCAGAAGCTGGAACGCCTGGAGAGTAGCAGCGTAGAATAATTTACTTGTGTTTAGAGCAATAAACGGGGCCCAAGGCGGCTTCCTCCCCGCTTAAAAATAATTAATAGTCTTCTGTCGCGTGACCTTGACTTTATTTCTGTGTGTAGTGCGCGTTAATCATGTGCAGAAGTTGTTCCTTTTCCAGTCCTTCTCTGTCAGACGCAGACGGTCAAAATCGCGTGTGTTAAGTATATAGAGAGTGCCCACCTTATGCTCTTCCAAATCTTCAGAGCTGTGTTATACCCATTTGGCGTGCCTACAGACAGAAGCAGATATTTTGCAGGAAGTTGTTAACAATAAAGCTTATAAAGTCACCTTTATCGTTTCGGATTCGCAGAACATCCCAAGTTTTGCTGCTCTTATTATAAACGCATTCGATAATCTTTTGGTCCAAATTCTGTATAAAAAATTCGTTTCTCAATATATTAAACAGGAATAGTAATGCGCGCATCACCTCAAGAATCGAACGCTTCTTTTGCAGTTTAAATACCGGCTTGAGGCCTTCCACGCCCTTCAGGACACACAACTCGCCGTCTTATTACCACCAATCAGTACTGTTCTAAGCAGTGAGTTAGAGGTATCGAGTACAGTATTCTGGCAGGCAATATTTGGTCTTCGTAGGTTTTACATAGCGAAGATAAAAATCGATGCTGTTGAGCTCCGGCGGCTTCCATTTCAAGTATTTATCGAAAGTTCCGGGGGTGTACCACTGTTGGGCAGAGCGCAATAAGAGCCGGCGAGCAGCTGCAAAGGGCTGGTAGGGCGCGTACGGAGCAGACAGGGGCAAACATGAGGCCATCGTTCGGATGGGGAAGCGCAGGGATGACCTTATCGAAGAGCTGTGGGAGATCAAGATAAGCGCAATTGGGATTAAGTAGCAGTAGCAACTTTTTGGGTGTACTCCAGTGAATAAAAGTTTTTCAAGCGAACGCTAAACGGCTCGTTTTTATACATACTGGCGTGTACATTTAGTGTTTTTTCTTTGTTTCGGGGGCCGATTACATTCTACCGGGCTCTTATTATCCACCTCAAAAGAAAAACTAGTGGTACTGGAAACCTCTTCAATGATGCGCAGTCGCTTTGCAAAGTCCACCTCGAAGCCCACCGCGTTGCCTTCATAAACAATAACATCAAAAATCAGATAGCGTGCTTGGACCCCGGCTTCAGGGATCTTGTCTTCGACCTTGAAGTTGTGATGTTGATAATAATAATAATAGTATTGGTAATAATAATACCAATTCCCCATCTAGAAGAGTGTGGTTTGCAAGCTGCTGCGAGTCGTTGTAGCGTGGAAACCGCAGGGGCACACGAAAGAAGTTGTAGTGGCGATCAATCATAAACACTTCTTTAAAAAGGAAAAAAAACTCAATATTTCCGTAACAAAGTAAACAGGACGCTTCTTGCCTTGGGCGTTTGACTCCTGCTGCTGTTTTCTGATGAGCATCATATACCGAATGCCGTCTGCTTTCCAGCTGACCTGCCGAAACAAGTCAACTTCTGCCACGTGCCAAGCAAGTCGAAGATTTTACCAAGTACGGCTCGCGAAGAAGGCACTGTACGTTGTCGTAGTCTAGCGAAACGGGCTGTGGGGGTAACTCCGTTAGCTACGTGCTCTACTGGAGGACATAAGAACAGACAGAGACCTGCGACCCAGGAAACTGGTGGGCCGGACAGGTGGAGCGCGTCATGCTATGCACAAGCTGCCTTAATGGAAAAAGTTCCTCCTCGCACACCGACTCGCCGACTTCTCCTGGATGAAGCCGCCGTAAAAACAAATTAATGCAAAAATCTTTTATGGAAGAACACCCTCTATCCCGGCCATGTGGATGCTGCAGTTCAAACGCTTGGGAGTCGTGCCACTTCCAGCTGCGATGTATTAATAGGAATCTTAATTAACGAAATCTAAAACGACTCGATAGTAGAAGTGCCTTCAGAAAAACGTTTGTTACTGGCAGAGGGCGACTGTTCCACAAACTCTGCTTCGTCGTCCTTCCAAGTAGGGCTTCCAGGAAAAACAATCGCCGCATTCCCGCCATAATACTCGTAAAGGCGCTTCAAGTAGTCCCTCTTGTAAATCCCGTCCGGTCTCGCCCGTCTAAAGGACTAATAATTTTTTAAAATTATTTAAAGATCCTACAAATAGATTGCAACTACTTCTACGGCTGCTTCAATACTCCAACCCTCTTGCTCAGCAAGATATGAACAAATCATAAAACCTATACAAAATAAATAATGATTACGATGAACAATTTATTCTATAACCCAATTTTGAATTAAAAAATTTGAGTTATTTTAATAAAGTAGGTATGGTATTACTAATAAACCTTAGAGTTAACTTGTAAATAGTAATAAACTTTTAAATATATCATTTACAAATATAAAAAGTGAAAGTTATATATGAAGTTTCAAAAAAAAAAAGAAGAGAGTTATTTATTAACCGCGAGCTGAAAGTTTTACAAATAGTACGAAGCAATAGTAAGTAAAAAGAAATCAAGGAAGACCCGTTCGATTGTAGCCATGCGTGCAGTGCACCCCTATAAACAGGGAAGGATTCTTTTCAAGAAATTTAACACAAGTGCTTTTAAACAGTGCGAACTCTTCCGCGGTGGGGTACTGTTGGTGGCTATCAAAATTAAATTAAGAGAAGTAAGAGATAAAATATGGTAAACCGACCCTTCACAAGAAATCTTCTGGTACTGGCAATTTCTCTTAAGTATTTCTTCATAATCATAATACCGAGAAGTTTTAGTAAGATCAATAACAAGTCCCAAGCGAATCTATTAATAGATAAGTTAATAACCATCAGTAAAATATAACTTTAAATTAGCTAAGACAGTGGATGTCCAAGTCACCTACACTGTTGGCTTTACAAAGGGAAAAAAGATCTTCCACGTGAAACTGTCGGGAAACAGGTATATGTTCATCATAAAAAGGCTTTAAAGGAACTTTAAAAGGAACAAAGCAATCTTAAAAAGAGAAAGCATTAAATACCGAGTAGGAAAACCATTAATAAATTTTAATGTATACCAGAGACAGCGTTGCCTATGCAAGGACAATTCAGCCATCGTGGGGGAGGATAACTCATACTCAACTATGCAGTAGAACTGCAAAACTTAACTTTAAATTGTTTGCTAAAAATTTTGATATATACTTAATACCATGTATTCTAAGGTGATAAAACCAAAAAATTAATGATAAAGAAAGGAAATAATATAAGCATACACACCGGAAACCCCCAGAAACACTAATTTATTAAAGTCAATACATTGGTTAATTTTCAAAATACCACGTAGCAATCGCTTTTCTCTTCCCTTAGTATTTAGTCACGTGATGATATTCTGCCCGGTTATATTGCTTGGATTGTCTATCTTCGGTGGAAGATCAGTAAACTAGTGTAGCCTTCAAAAGTTGATATTGGTGTCGGATATCTGTGCTTGTATTAATATCACTTAAAAGTAAACTTGCGTAGAAGTACCCGTAAAAACATTTTTTTGTAACTTATAAGAAGGGTTTTCCCTACTCACTTCAGAGTTTTACGGACCGTGTTACAGTTATTGCTCACATGATAAGGCGATATTCTAATGGCAGGCCCCTTTACTTTGGTAACTACCCAGAAGTTGAAGTTTCTAAGACCGTATGGCATGACTATTAATTAGATTAACTAAAACCACATAAATCTTTGTTATATTAAAATAATATTATAATTTATAATCCGACTTTAAGTAATAGATCCAAGAAATAGGCCATAATTTTAATATTCATCTGCAAAGTTTCGGAAACTTAAGGTATGCTTTCACTCTCTTTTAATATGATGAATCCTTTCTTTTTAATAAAAATTCTTTGATAGCAAGTATGAGGACAAAAGACTCTAAAAATGAAACCGCACTCAACGGTTTAATCGAATAAAAACTGTTTGAATAACTTAAACTCTTTAAGAAAAAGAAAAGGAGACCCTTGCTGAACTCATGGGAAAAACTAAGTAGTTAAAAGACTACAGTTACCACGGGCATTATTATCACACTTACTAGAAAACACTTAAGAGATTGAAGCCACACCACTCACAGATGGCATCCTAGACCCGCCCGGTCTTGGGTAAAAAGAATAATACAAAAATGTAGTGGTGTAGCCTGTCAAGAACAAAAGAGACCGGCTAATTTAAGCTAGGTAAGTAGTTCGCCTTCTGCGAAAAGAAGAATTTTTGGGCGCATGTAATTTTAAGCACATACAATATACATGCGTACTTCGATTGTCCGCCGCTCGGTAACCGCACCTTCTCATATGCTTCCTTGCCTACGATTAGACAATAATTTTTGTTATAAAGATTGTTTATCAAATTTAAAGGTAATCAACTTTTACTGAGGCTTTTACCTTTGTTTTTTTATTAATAATTATTAAAAGTTTAACTCTATTTGAGTTTCTTGGTAAAAAACCTGTTTGAGATATAGCATTCTGCCTTTCTGTATGTAAATATAGCAGATATTAGTTTCGAGGTGGCTAGTATCACAGAATTTTTAAGCTTGAGGTGTACCTCTTAAATATTATTATAATTGTTAAGCAGAGTTATAATATCCGCTGGCAACTAGTTTGGGAGTAGTACATTCACGGTCGTGAAAAGCGTTCCACGTGACTTGCTGGTAAGAAGTTCTAACTGTTTTAGCGAACGTTTAATTTAACTTTTAAGATATTTTAAATTTAAGTATACTTCATTCACCTTTTTTTGGTTTAGTTGTTTAGATAATCCAGTTTTGTCCTTCTTCCCCCATCTTAAAAAAAGAATTTCACTACACCAATCCATTAACTAAATACACTATGACATTATATTCAAATATAACCAAACTATATAGAAAATGAGAATTTTAATAAGTAGGTAGTAAATTTCAATTAAAATTTTTCTGAGAAAAACAAGTTTAATAAAAATTTGGGGTGCGTATATATACATTAAATTACAAAAAAAATTAATTTGCAACCTTTGAGAGAAGCTTATAATTCGTACACTGTTATTAGTGAACAAATCGTAATAGTTAAACCCACGATATGCATATCTTACTAGAAAATGGTAGAGTATAAATGTCTGATAATTAAAATTGGTCGGTTAGGCTTCTTCCTTTTATCAAGTATTAATTTAATGAATTTTCTCACAAAAATCGAGGGTCTATCTCTTTGTGAGACAGTCATTTATTGTTAAGATAAAGCAACTCATATTTACACTTTCCAAAATTATAGATTAAGACGCATATTGTGTATATATGATTTGATCATAGAGTAATAATATTTAAAAAGGAATTTTAGAGGTTATTTTTAAAATACCAAAACGTGCACGTATATAATTTGCTTTAAAGACGGCGGCCTCCTGCAAGACTTTGCTGGCAGGGCGTAGGCCTTTGCTTGTCTTGCTCTCCATTGCTGCTGCTTTAGAACGGCCGGTTTTCTGATGCCTAAATTAATAGTCCCGAGTCATGAATGGCAGACCTTAGAGGAAGGTCAAAGTATACCTCCCGGTAAACCTGTACAACTATTTCTAGCCGTTTTAGTTGATAATTAATTACTTTAATATTCTTCTTTGCTAGATTTTAAAATATATTTAGCGATAAACGTATTAATCTTAAGGTTGCCATGTGCGAATGTGCTTAAATACTGGTAAACAGGAAGTTAGACTTCTGAGAAAGGAAGAATCAGATAACTCTTTGGCCTCTGCGTTACTTCCTGTTAAAGATAAACAAATTTCTGCTGTTGATAATATAAAGGACAGTTCAGGTTCAGATACTGGTTCTCAGAGTATATCGAATTGGAGGGGATTGTTGAACTGGAGTCTTCGCCATAGCGATGGTAGATCCTTTGCTTGTTGTTTCTCTAGTAAAGTTATACAGTTCTCTTAGAGACGGATCCTAACAGGAAACTTACTGAAATGGATTTAGAACGCAGGAATTGGTTAAAGGAGGCTCTTGAGAGTAACTTATCTGAATCCAAGAAAATGGCAGAGTTATTGAATATTATTTTTGAGGATAAAGATAAATTTTACTCTTTAGGTATAAATAATTTTGATTGTGTTTTAAAAAGCCTTGCATCTTAATATAAGTTTGATGTATTATTTATAAAATCTGTTTTCTGTTATGAATTTACAGTTTTTTAGTTTAGAAAATAATCTATTTATTAGCAAAGCTAATAACCATTGTAAACAAATATATTGTAAAGCAGGCAATGGTTCGTTTTTAAAACGTTTTATTAGAATTTACTGAAGAGGAACTGCAAATGAGAGAAGATGCTTTGGAAAGTTTATGCGAATATGTGTACGATCTTAATAATGCAATTGACTTGATGAAAATGGGTTGCATTATTCTTTTAAGATGCTCGAGTTACTAGAATGTGTTTCTTGACGACTGTTTTAGGAGGTCTCCTTCTTCTTCTAGATTTGTTGGACTCCAAGTATCCTTCCATTCAATGGCGCGCAGCAGATGTTATAGCAGTTTCACTCCAGAACAATTCCAGTAAAGCACTTATCTTGTTTTTCATTTGCGTACCGAACCATCTTTGCTTTTTCTCTAGCCTGTCAGGATTATGCAGTGGCCCACGGCTTCTTCCAGCGCATCCTGGCACTACTGGACTGTGACTCACCACGTGTTCAAACCAAGGCCATTTTTTGTCTGTCTGGTAGTTGCCTGCATGCTGTCTGCTCTCGTGCTGATCTGGGCAATCCGTAATTTCTGCAGCACTTGTGAAGGGCAATAAAGAGGCGGGTCAACTCCTTTGCCAGCGTGCATGTTTCTCTCACTTGTTGGCTCTTATAGCCTCTTCTACTTCTGGTGCTGCTACTGCTTTACTTTTGGAGTTTTTGATTTATTATTATCACCATTTCGCCAGAGAATATGCCCTTTCTTCAAAAGGCGCTGGGACTTCTCGAATATACATATCTTGCGGATCTTCTCAACTGTGAGTTTCTAGTCGAACAGGATGTCATTGAGCTTCTCCCGTCTATTCTTTCGTGGTCTTTCCGTGCGTCCAACTGGCCCCTCGCTTTTCAAGGTCTGCAATACTGATGCCCTACTTACGTCTTTAGCGCTTAAACGCGTTATCTACTGCAGCCTTGCGGCTACTTTCTGATCTAGCAAAATCTCCTGCGGGAAAAGAGAAACTGCTCAACCGCGCTTCAGTTTGGCATACATTACTTGTTGATTTCAAAAAAAAAGTTTGCGAGTCATTCGATGAGGAGTCGGAGGCTTACGAATTTGAACTGTTGGATAGCGTCCTGCAATTAATATAAATTATAAAAATGATCTCTTATGAACTCGGAAGTGTTATGTATGAGTAAATTATGCTGTTTGCAGTAAATCAACGATACTGAAAATAAACTTTACAATATCTAATTTAGCAACCCTTTCACTATAATTTGATTAGTATGACAATTCTGTTTGGGCTTGAGTTTATAATAGTATACGAAATTTTGTTATAAATAATGAAAAAGTTCCAATTCTGGAAGGGTGGTCACTATACTCCCTCGAGAGGGCAACACTGGTGGACACTTTTACCAACTTTGGGTAAGGACACTGTTCTACCCTCTAAAAGGTAGCGACCATCTGCAAATTTCCTTAATAATAGTAAAGATGGTAACAAAGTAGTTGCAATATTTTTATATATTGTTACTGAGCAGTTAATAATAGGCGAAAAAAAACGGGACCTTCTTTGAAAAATAAGTGTCGTTCAGGTAGACTCTGCATAGGGTTAATTTCCTTGTGATCTACAAACTCGGTTACTAATAGTACTACTTTTTACAGCCATCAAAGGGGTTCATTTCCACTCTCAAGTATTAGCTTTTAAAAAGTATGGAAGAGTGAAGGTGTTACCATAAAATGTTTTAGTCCAACTAGTCAAAGCGGTTGCTTTTGTTAATAACAAATTAGCAAGACCTGACCGTAGATGCCCAACCTCTCACTCCGTTTGTATATTTTATTGCATTCATGTTATCTTTTAGGCTTCCCATCGCCCTTTCAAGAAACTTCACAGTTATTACCGTGTGAACATACAAGTCTAACGAATCCCAATTTTTCTATAATTAGATAAATAATACCGTTTATCCATGCATTGGGCAGCATACAGTTTAACTGATTAGCATAATAAACAGCTGTAAGGAAATTCGTGTCCGCCCCCTCCTTTCCTTTAGAAAAAATAAGTAACCAGTGAAAATAAAAATGTTTACCCAATATTGATGAATTAATAAATTAGTAAATGAATTAATTTCAGGTGTCGGGCCCTTTATTATTTTTTGGCTTAAAATTAGTGCTGCTAGAGATTAAAAACAAGCCATTAGGTTTCATACTTGCTTAGGCGCTCCCTATTCAACCAAAAAAGTCCGGTTTTCACTCTATTCTTTTTTTCTTATGAGTAATTACTCTGCTCTATTAGTATAACAAAGTGTTCTAAATTAAGTTGTCCTAGACAGTTAAAAATAATATAAACAAACCCCTTAACCCTTTTAAGATGTATTCTATTTATGGTTAGGGTGGATTTAAGAACGAGGATTTTAAGTTATTGCTAGGTTAGCTCCAGGTTTCGCGTTACCACTTATAATTAGTAGGAATAAAACTTTTTAAAGTAGCCGTGGTAATTAAACTATATACTGTGTGCATATTATCTCAAGGTAACCACGCTTAGACCGGCCTCCTTCTAACAATACTCTGCTTAAAAGTGAATAGAAAAATTTTAGTGTAGCGATCTCTTTTCCTTTTTAACTTCTGTTTGAATTTTCTAAAAATAAAGGATTACAACTTTTTCACTTCAACAGCTAAGTTGGAAAACCTTTAAATTTTTCTAGTCTTCAATAAAATAAACGCATTACCTTAAAATAATAAGAAGTCTGTTGTCAAATAACTAATTATGGAATTATGAAAAACATTTTAAAAATCTAAATATAAGCATGGTCAATACTCTGGTTTTCGGTATATGCATCAAAAAACAACCTGGTGCAATAGTAAAAATTTTATATTTATTTACAAGTTAGGTTTGGCGCATTCTTTAATTTTAATATTTTTGTCCCCCTCCCCTTTATTGCTAACACTTTGGTATGCGGTGGAAAAAAATGCTTGATTTGTTATCAGATTTTCCACCCGCTTAGAAGTGGGTGCGGACTTCAAGGAGGGAGGAAATCATTTACTAAGGTGTGAAACACTGAGAAACAGTTTTACTAAACTAACTTAAAGCAGCCAGCGGTCTAAATTAACATTTGTTTTAATGAAAACTTAATAGGTATTGAAATTGGGAGCTTTACTGTTTACTGCCCCAATAAAAATTTATTTGCGTATTTAACAGTCGCATACTTGGGAACAAATTGGTCTAAACGTTAAAAAATCACGAATTTAAAAATCATAGCCCGCGACTTAACTATAGACCGATCTTAAAGCGTATTTATAAAGTTCGCCAACACCAAGCTTTGCTTTGCTTATTGCGTATATGCTTCGGAGGGGGAAGGTGGCTTATTGAAGCTTTTTGGAGCATTTAAGGGATCTGGAATATAAACTACTACCCGTCACACTTTCAAGGAAGTAATGGCTACAGACAGCACTCCCAAAAAAGTCAAGAAGGCTTCGGTTTTTCTGAAATTAAAGAAAAATCTTGCCGGTAAAATAAGTTCCAAAGGCAAGTTAGATTGGAAATAGCAACACTTGGTATCTTTTTGTACCAAACCATTAATTTACTATAAAGGGGCCAAACTTTTCATTGACGATGAATGGTCTGAAACCTTGGACAATATACACGCTCTCATAGAAGCACAAAGCGACACGAAAACTGCCGATAAGATTATGAAAGTCATAATATTATTGCTTACTGGGACTTTATATATTTAACTCATCTTATTTAATAGAACGTTATAAAAATAAGTATCAAGATTGGCCTCGAGGTTGATGAAAAACGTTTTAACTCTCAAGAGCTTGAAATACTTGTAAACTTGAGAAAGAAACTTAAAACTTTGATGTTAACCTTAATAAGTTTTTATGAAGTTCCTTATTCATATGATCCAGAGCTGTGCTCTCAACTTTTTCAGGATATGAACAAAGTTATTAAGGTAATTGAAGTATATGTTATCTTTAAAGCTCTATCTTTATTACGTTCGATACAACTGAATTTTTAAAATTGTATTATAACTTAATTTTTTTTAATAATTTCAGAATTTATTGGAAGGACATGTAAAAGAAAAGTCCCTTCAGCGATGTGATTATGTTTTTAAATATTTCTCGGATCCAAAAGTTATGGGATCATCCCTTGAAGGAGATAGTAAAGGGCCCGTAAAGACGCAGATGGGCGCCTTATGTTCCAGTTTGAGAGTTATAATCCAAAATAACAAACTTGTTGAGATTTAAAAACATTCTTATTTCAAAGTAATAAAACCATGTAGCTGACAGAATTTTTTTTTTACTTAAGTTAATAGCACGGAAGGAAATAATAAGTTGCTCTCCTTTTTTTCCGTGTTTACGTGGTTAATTATGTTAGAAACAATTATTATATTAGTATAGTATTACTAAGGAATTATTGTAACTTTTAGTAGCCTGCTTCCTGGCTCATAAGCTTTCATACATCCTCTAAAAAAATAGTTGTTAGAAATTAAATAATTTTCGTTCACGATAAGGACTTGTAACAAAAAGTTGTGTATTGCAAAGACCACGTTTGCCTAATGGAGCTACTATGTTGGTAGTAAGCACACCTTTAGCTTGCTCGAGCAAACAGAAGCGAGCTTTTAGCATCAAATTTTATATTTAAGTTTATTATTTTGAAATTCGTAGTATTATTATCCATACTTTATGGTTTTTCAAGATGAATATAGACAGGTATCTCAAGCCTTGCAGTAAATGCACTTGAAGAAGCGTTTTTCCAAATGGTAAGAACTTTTAGTATCCCGCCTAACTTATAAGCTGTATACAATTTATGTCGGGTAGTTTAAAAAATTCATTATTCCTGTCTGCATATAATAAAATGGTCTAATTTTAGATATTCCTATTTTTATACTCTTTACTTTGATAGTTGTTATAGAAAGTCTTAACTTATAATCAACTTTTATCCGTAGGCAAAGTGCACTTTGAACGGTTTGTTAGAGTAATAAGACCGAAGTACTTGTAAATAAATATAAAATCCTTAAATTTCCATATGTCGAACTATCATTCAGAATAAAGGCAATTAAGTGGGGTATTATATAAGCGTTTGGGCAACAGAAAGTGGTTCAAACCAGTAACATCTGTTGGAACTAGATAATTTTTTTGATTTATTACTTTCTTAATATTTTAAATATGGCGCTTGAAAATATTTTAAATTCCGGGACGGACGTCGCCAGACCAGATTGAAAAACGATAGCCCTCCCGTCTAACGCAAAGTAACTTAAAAACGCTTAGGTTTTTAATTATTGCCAATACATCGCCTTATAAAATATTTAGTCGTACTAATAATTAAATAAAAAGCTGTTAGAGTTTCTATAATTTAAATAGTATGAATAAACAAAATACTGGTTAAAGTGTTCTATTACACATCCATTTTTCATGTATGTTTACAAACAAGAATTTAAATTATTTAATATTTCTCAGTACTTTGTATCCCAATGTCAGAAATTTGTGTATATATACATAAAATGTGGCTTTATGTTAGTTGAAAATGGCTTTACTGCTTGTGAATAAAAGCTCTTTCTAACCTTAAACTTTAAGCTTTACTTTAGTAATATACTCTTTTACAATTATATGTCTTCGTTGGTTAAATTTAAAGCTCTTAGGTTGCAAAATACATTTATTTTTATAAAATAACTGTTATACAGACCGGTATCCAAGAAATTTATAAAATTAATATACTTTTAGGCCATTATCACGCTCTTTAAAGCAACGAGAGATATACTCGTTTTCTCTTCCCATATAAAAAATCTGCCAACCTATTACGTTCTATAAAAACCTAAAAGCGGAATGCGATGGGAGGGCATCCTTGAACTTCCGACAGCGGCAGCTTATTTGTTTTTGATATTATTTACTTCTCGACTACCTTCAAGGTGCTATCTTTTTACTATTATAAAGGGTTTTAAGACTTTTGATCTGAACGACTTACCTGTAAATAAGCAAAAAGTATAACATATCTGGTCTTTTGTTTTTTCAAAGGTTTTTACTTTTTTATTGGAACCTTTATCTCGTGATAGCTGTACTCTTCTTTAAATCAGAAAACTAAATATTATTAAAGTATAATAAACTTCTACTTAGTAAAAAAAATTAGTACCTGTTTCCCAGGACACAACTGCAGTGAAGTGCCTTCGTAAACAATTACCAAAGGAACATAATATGTACTTATAAAATTATATATATTTAGTATACTCTCTTAAACTATATAACCTTTAGCTAATTTGTAAATGACACTTTCTGATGGTTTAGTACAAAGGAAAAAGACAAATAATACAACTGAATACGATGATTTTTCTGTAAACTCTCATAATCCAGAGGTTCGTTTCTTGTGTTTCTTTCAACTTTTAGGTTTTAAATTATAAAAATTGAAAAAGGAGCACACCAACTTGAACGATAAATTTGATAAATGCTGGTCTATGACTTTAATGGAACAAATTATGCTTTTGGGTTTAAAAGATTTTGAAGTATTTTTGAATTTTATTAACTATTATTGAAAATTTACTATATTCCCTTGTGAAATAGTTTAATACTAATATGATGTAAACTAAATTGTTACATTGTTATCAAAGGCTTTTTTACTTATTATTGCTAGGAGTGTTAATAAAGAAATACTTTATCACTTAGTAACATTTGAAGAATACTTCATTATGGAATGTTAACTATTGATACTATATTGCGCTTTTTAAGATATTATTTAGAATCTATGAAGACTTTTCTGTAGATTTACTTGTTCTCTTCATATTTCTGTAAAATTATCTTCTAAATTTTCACGAATTCTTTTTCGATACTTAAATATATGTTAATTTTTTTAACGGTGCATATACTATTTAAAGTTTTATAATGTTAACATTTCTTTTTTAAGTTTTAGTCAAAGATTATGGTTTTTTCCGGTATTAATATTTTTCAAATTGATTACACTGATAGGTCATATGACTATTTTAACTTAACTTTTGTTATACACTATTGTTAACTTTTAGTTAACTAAATCTTCATAAGATTTTATAAAAGTTAGTCATATAGAATTATTGTGGTCTTTATAATCTTGTTACACTTTGCAATAGTATTTAACCAATTGTAGACTTTTCTGTTTAAATTTTCAATTTCTAGAAAGATTAGTTAAACATTTGGATTTACTTATAGCTCATACAAGAATATATACCGCGTTCAGGGTCATACTTCCTTTTGGAACGACTACATCTCTCCTGCATTGCGCGGCTGTATACTTGTAGAGCTCTGCTTTCGAAAAAGGTCCCTTTTGCAGCCTCTATTCTCCTCAGATAACTTTTTCATATGTTATTTATTTTAAATATTAAGTTAAATTATTTAGTTTTTTATAATAATAATTAAATACTTTTCAGTTATTTTTTTTACTTCAAAATCATTTTTTCTTAGTTTTAGTGGTTTAGCTCTGCACGGGAATATTTTTAAACCACCCGCAGGTGGTCTTGAGCAGTTCATAATAGTTATTAGGTGCCTGCGAGCGGTATAACAGTGTCACGTGGTCTTTTGGGAGAGATTTTTTCCCCAGACACATACGCTTAAACCCTCGGGGGTTGCACTTGCACTTCCAAGAGTGGCTCAATAAGACTAGGCGCTCGACACTTTTTGCACGCCTTTCACATTAGTGGCCATATTAACAAAGCGCGTCCCATAACTTTTTGCATCTACTAAATTATTGCCGTTATCTACTAAGGATCCGCTTAGCGCCGAACATGGGGATTCGCAAGAAATCACTTCTGCGACGGCACGTGGAGCTAGTGGACAGCCGGTCAACTGGAGAAGTTTTACTGGACGAGGCGTTGAGACATATAAAGGAGTTAAGCGATCTTGGCGAATTCCACAACACCGAGTACTGGGTCGAACTTCTTAGCGGTTGTTCTTATTGGCCCTAATAGTCTTTTGTTTAATTTGGCTGGCCGGACTATAGTACTATAATGGTACTGTTTTTCTATTTTGTTAGGAGAGACGTGGAACCCGCTAAGGTTGAAGTACCAACTCAAAAACCTCAGAGAAAGAATATTAAAGCAGTTGACCGAAAAAGTCGAGTTTCTTTACTTTGTAGTAGTGGCGAGCGAGTGATATGCTACTACGCTGTAAAGGGCGTGCTGGGCACAGAGAAGCAGAGCTTTGTGCTGTTCGATGTGGTCACGCACCCAGTCGCCGACGGAAGCAGCAAAAAGGCCCTCGTGTCACTTCTCCAGAGCAGTCTACTTTCCAAGTGGCAGAATGATCTTCGCCGCTTCGACAAACGCGTGCTTTCTTTAGTGTACTTGGCCCACTCTGCCGACGTATACGCCCCCTCCCCTCGTTTTCTTTCCATTATTATGTTGTGGTGTCCCCAGGTACTGGATCCCGTTCTGGACTTGCTTTCGGACGAGACCTACAACTTAGCCATGAAGCACATCAGTAAGCTTCTTGACGTGAACTTTGAGAACGAGGCGGTGCAGGAGCCTGAGTTCGAGGTCATGTGGGCTGTGTTCGACGTGTTTAGCACCCGATGACACTCCAGCTCGATGGTGAGCAGATCGTAGATTGCACCCTTCTCTCTTACTACACCACCTGGATATTTGACAAGAGAAAAATATATAGGGTGGAGGCGAAATAAATAATAAAATATGGTGCCCGTAGAAAACTAACAGGCTTCACACTTTGACCTAATTTCAGATAAGGAATTAATTATAGCGTCAATAATTCTAATAAAGCCAATACTGCCAATTATCTATCAGCAAATATCTTTCTTCTTTCACTACTTCCAAACGAAACACCATTAGCAAACGAGGGCTTCCACTTTAATTCTCCAGTTGTAGGTTTGCTGTGTAGTTGGCTCTATATTTTAAATAGACAATTATTACGTTATAAGAAAACTTAGAACTGTATTATTGCTATTAACATCCACTCCTTGAGAATTGTTGCTTGTATAGTCCTCGCCTCGTTGTTCTTATCGCTGTCTTCGCTGAAAGTATGACTTTCCGTGTGTTTGATACCTAAAATAGTAGGCTGGTAGTTAAGGTATACAGCTGGAGCACTCTATCGGCCTCGAGCCTTGATCCTGGAGCCAGCATAATACAGTATCCAGCAGGTATAAAAGGCTGCATGAGGCGCATAGGAAACTGCAGCCACTTGATATCATTGGGCCTTGAAATCGAGTTTGTTCGGAAGTGCCAGTAATATGAAGCATTCCGTCGAGCGGTTGTGGTTTTAGAGTCGGTGTTTATGATGGGCAACAGCGTGGTCTGGCTCGGATAAACGTCACCGTTCTGCAAAAAGCAATATCGCGAGATGTCGCTTCATAATTACCAGAGAGCTGAGCAATAATTTAGAATCTAAAACGACGTAGGCGTAGGTAACTGGATTCTACTGCACTTCTTGTAGTTGCTTTCTCATGTGACAACGTTTTCCTCGTGGTGGAAGTGGGGACTGGCAATAGAAGAGTTGTTTCAGGACGCCACCATACCATTATTGGATAGCACTAGTTAAAGAGTGACTAACGAATTTGCTTATTTAATTAAATTGGGAGCCGCCTTATAAGAAACCTTATAAGAAAAGCTGACTACCACATAATTAAAGTTCTTACCTTAAACTCGAAAAATTCGAGCAGAACGTTCTATGTTACATCCTCTAATGTCTTCTGCGAGTTAATTCTCGCACTTAGCCGAACATGTTAATATACAAAAGCTTTATGCAACACCGGCAGAAAGGAAATAAACATCAAAATGATTTTCGTATGAATTGAAGCCTGCAGAAATAAAAGGGTAGAGGGCAGAGACCACCAAAGGGGAGGCCCATAACAAGTATAAACTTTGCTGGGATTAAGAGTTCTTGACCACAAACGCCAGGGGCGGGTCTACTAACAAGTCAGCGGTATGCTTCTACATCAGTACAGCAGTGAATGGACCACTGTCCCTATAAAAAGTAATGTCCACCCTTACAGGAGCAAAAGGGAAAGAGCCTTTATTGGTGCATCTGTACGAAAGCTGATCAGTGTACACGTCTTAATGATGGCCTGCATTTTACTAAACTCCAAACACTGATCTCATGATAATTGCCGGCGTACAGGCGTACAGCTTAAAAATAAAAAGTGGGCGAGCGAAAAAAGATGGCTCTCTAACACTAGCTGAAAATTACGGGAGCGATGTCCAATAACGGCATGATGGCAAGTACAATTTACTTGAAAACAACCCAGAAATCTCTACTTAACAGCAACAAGGTAAACAGCCAAAGTCAACATAAATCAAAATACTTTAGTGGCAGAGGAAAAAAGGCTTGTTATTTTGTTTCAAAAATGCGTTAAATTTTGCTTTAACAAAATTTAATTATTTACGTGCTTTTTAGCTTCTCTTCAAGAGTAGACATATAAACCTGCTTTTCCGTGGTCTACAACTTAAGTTTACCTTTTACTATGTTAGTTAGCTGCTCCCAGTATAAATTTTTATAATTTGTTGATCTTTATGTATCATATTTAATGATTCGTATATTAATAAACTTTAATTGTTGTAAATTTAGATAAAAATTTAGATAGTAATTTAAAATGGGATATGCAACTGTACAGGATGATGAAACAGATAAAAAATTGCTGGTCATACAGGCCACTTTTACTAATTAGCGTATATAACAAAAACCTGAACGCCATCTTATAAACTTCGGGTCTGATATTATACATTAAAATAATTTATAGTTCATTTTAACTTATTAGTGAACAGAAGTTTAGCTACAGTACTTAAGTAAGGCTATTATATATACATACTATTTAAGCAGGAGAAAACTTGATGGCACTAATTTAGCTTCTCTTTTCATCATATGTAAAAGTACTTAGATGGGTTACTTTACTTTCTAAAGCCCTCTTATTAAAAATTCTCTATAAAATTCTACTTGATATCTAGCGTTTATACTAAGAACCAACAACTTTGGCAGGTTAGAGTATGTTCAGTATTAACCGTATTTTTTTAATTTTACTAGTTATTAATATCTTTAGAAAACCATAAAAGTCAATTATGTGTTTTTCTGTTTGTTAAATCCTTTATTTACGGAAAAGAAATAGGGAAGCAAAGAAAAATGTTATAAATTTGTTTAACTTTATACATATAATCTTTATAAACTTACTTTCTTCGGTGTATACTTAATTTAATTCTGTATATGTTAAAAGATTAGCGCTCTTTAAAAGTCAACGTTTTAGTTTGTAGTTTCAATCAGTTAAATTATATAAAAATTCTCGCGGGAACACGTTATTTTGAGGTTTAACTTTTAAGAAACTTTATTAATGTTTGCATGAGTTATAGTGTTTATGTTCCTTTAATTCCCTAACATGTAAAAACAACAAACAATCTTACAGCCTTGCTGTCTTTGTTTACCAGTGTTACATTGTGAATGTTATCCTTAATAGTGCTTTTCGCGTCGGGCACTAAATTACATTGTATGCTCTTTTAGTAATTCAAACAAAAAAAAAATCGTCCTAAGCGCTGCTAAATCTTTTAGTGTAAGCTTTAATTTAATTAACAAATGCTGGCAACTTTCAAAGCTCTAATCACATAAAGGCAAATATATTATAACTAACAATATTCCGAAATTTGACACTAACCCATTGCTTTTATTAACGCCCCTGCTTTTAAAAAATATATATGAAAAAAATAAATGTCTAATAAACCTTCATGGCATAAAAAGGGAAGCAAGGTTAGAATAATTTAAGGTAAAGAGAAAACAAGTAGAGAGAGAGAATACTTTGAGGGGTGTCAAGTGGGGGGTGCCTAGCTTTCTGAGTTGTTTCCCTTGTCTGGCATTTTTATAATGAAAATTAAGGTTAAAAGCAAAAAGTTTGTCACAAAGAGAAAAGCAAAAAGACTGCTTTCCGAGTTTTTTCGGTTTTCACCTAGTTTTTCAAAAGGTAGACTTTATCTATCCTTTTTACAAAGCAAAAGTTCACCTTTTTTTAAACTTTAAGTGGCAAGTCCTATGATGTCATAAAGTTTCTATTAATATTTTAGGTCTAAGTTGCCTCTCTTATCAAGATAAAGACTACACTGCAGAATTCTCCGAACCATCGGCCATTATTTTTCACCAACTTCAACTTTTAGAGGCTTCGTTGTAGTCGTTATTTTCCAGTTAACAGACCTTAGTAATAAATAAAATTACAGCAGATTCAGTATAAGTTGAAAATATATTTTTTGTCAATATATTATTCAACCTTTCATATTTTATTGAAAATACAGTAATAATATCTACGTTTGCATTATTAAAATAGTAGATTACTTTAAAATTAAAATTATATCAATTTTTAGTCTTTTATCTGCAATACTATTAAGGCTTGTTAGAAGTGTAATAAAAGTTATCGTTTTATTAATTATAAATATAAATTTTTTTTTTTACGCTTTTAATAATTTTTATGTCATAAAAACAAACTTTTCTCTATTAAATAATGATGGTTCGTATTTTCTGTTTATTATGAATATATTTAGACTATAAGATTTTTCAAATTTTTATAATCCACGTTATTATCGTAACTCCATTATGTATTATTATGGAATCCTCTTAACTTTTTATGATATTTGTGAAAGTAGATTTATATAATTGTAAAAACTTCTCGCTTTTTTGTTTTATTACAGGAAGTATAAAAAAGATTTCTTTTTCTTTTAAAAGTTACGAAAAGAAAAGTATGCATTGTCGTTAGAAAAGAATAAAATTGTTATAAAATTTTTTTTATTGAGAATTGCATAACGCAACTCGCTTATATAATGAAAATCACCATAATTAAAGTTTTAAGATTAGAGATTAATTTGATTCACAGTATATTTTAATTTAATTTTAAAAATTGAAAAAAGTTACAATTCGTTATTTCTTCAATAGTAATTTTTTTAAAATTTTAATTTTTTAAAAAATAAATTTCAAACAAAATTTTATTAATTTATTAGTAATTCCTCAAATAACCCAAATTTTTTACTATAAAAAATTTTACTAAATAATTTTTTTTATTTACTTATTAACAATTAATACCATTAACTTTCAATACCTATTAAGAATATTTAGCAAATCTGTAAAAAAAATTTGTTATTTAAAATCATTTTTATATTCCTAAAATTCAAAGTTTTATTATATGAAGGCTTGCTTAAATTATAACAAAGCTACTTTAAGAGACAAAAGAACGTGCGTTTTATAATTGAATTATATTTTTTTAAAATATAAAAGGATAAGTTTTTATTATTATTATTATTATAAGAATGCAAGAACTAAGTTACTTTAAATCAAGGACTTGTACGCCTAAAGTATAAGCTAACTTTCATTTAATAATATTGGTGACGTAATTTATAATAATTTTCCGTCTGCTTTCTCCAATGTTCATCTTCTCATCTACGGTTGCAATAAAATCCACCTTTTTTTAACTCGTTTAATTCAATTTCACTTTGTAACTTAATTAAACGTTTATTGCACCTATAAACTTTATTAATTGTTTTTTTTTAAACTTAACTTATTGAATAAGTTTTATTAAGTTACATTTTTCATCTAACGATTTCTTCTCGTTTTTAAGGAGTTCTAACTTTTTATCTTGGGATTGTAAAGTTTCTTGTAAACCCTTACAGTTTTCTTTAATCTGTGATTTTTCAAATAAATAAAAATACGAATAGTATTATAGATATTTTAATATTTTAACATTATCATCACTGCGGTTCTCATGAAGGGATAGTAGAGCGGTTATCTTGCAGTTCTTTACTTCATTCAAGTGAAGCTCTAACTCTTGATCTTCCAAAAGGGATTCATATTCCCCTATCCGCAAACATTTATAGTTATTTAATTATAGGGTTTCTGTTTATTACTACGTTTAATAAAGAGCTGCACAAAGGTAATGAGTGGTTTAATTACAAAGCAAATATCTATAATAGTTCTTGTTATATAAGCTATAGCACACTATAATGAAGTTAACATAAGCTATTACTTAATTAAATGTAGTGTTCAACAACAGCTTTATCAGTAATTTATTTAAGTACCAATTTCTAGAAAATCTTCTTTTATCTTTTGACGTAAAGTCTGAACCTGTTTACAATAATGAATAAAGCTTAGTTACGTGGATATTTTAAATTTAAAATGTCTAAGAACAATATTTATTTTAAATGGTAGGCATAAAGTATACTTATATTTCTTTTTAGTTAATAAATATAGACGAATATCGTAAAGTTAATTTAACCTCCTGTCTTAGTTTCTTTTCCAGTGTGCTGTAACTATAATTTTTACACCATACGCTGTAAGCCATTCCGCTTGAAGGTGGTGGGCAAGAAGGCTCGATCGGCTCGATTGGGAGTTCGTGACTCAGCTCGTTGTATTGCTCAAACTATGGACACATGGTGGGCGGTTGTAAAGCTAAAGAACTTACACACAAAACCATTTTCCTGTAAAAAAAAAATTGTTGTTTAAGAAGTTTACAGGAAGCTTGAATTTCCCCATGTTGTTCTTCTAATTTCATGCATGTATCTTTTAATTGTAATTGGTCTTTTATCGAAAAAAGTAACCATTATTAATCCACGTCACATACTAATATTAAGCTAAAAGTTAAAAACCATCTATTCCTTCAACAGCATATCTAAAGAGTATTTTAATCTCTAACACCAGATTTATTAAAAGTTCTTCAAGCTCTGGCTTCTCTTTTATAGTAATTTTATTCAATTGCTATATATAGTGAGGGTGGACTATTTATATTACAAAATCCTTAAGTGCTACCTCCTTTCTTTTCTGGATCAAGGCCTTCAACTGATTCTTAGTCAACTCAGATATAAATGGTTCTTTTGTTCTTGTGTTTTAATTATAACTTATAAACTTAGTTAAAAATGAAAGTTGTCATAACAACTTACTCGAAACATATTATTAAATTTTCTAATTTTTTAACTTGTTCTTGATAGGTTGTATATACATCGTAATAATTTAAAGCTGTTAATAAGTTTTTTTGCTTTTCAAAACTAATTCCATCAGTTTTGTAACTGATATCATCTTCATGATTGCTAATTTTATAACAATAGCTATTATCAGTGCTTATTTCCTTTTCTGCTTTCTTTAAAACTTCATTAGCAGACAAAAGTATTTCCTCTAACTTATCTTCAAGAGCTTTATCCAACTCTTTAGAAAGTACCTTACGCTGTAATAGCGAGCCTGAAAAGCTCCGAATGCTATGTTTAGCAGTTATTAAAGAATCCTCTATTACATTATCTTCTTTCATATTGTATTGCCAAGCTAGTTAGAATATTCGACCTCAAATTATAAGGGCTGGAAATTACACCAGAAAGGAAAAGTTTATTTCCATAAAAAGATTTTAGTTGAGCGACTACGATTATTTAAACCATAATATTACAAATAGACTGCCTCTTTGTACTCGTATTCTTCAGACGATAAGTATTTCATTTTTTATTTCTGTCCAAAGGATTGATTAGGGTAAAATGATTTTGTTGTATTCTGTTTCCGCCCTATATATATTTTTAATTTTTAAATGTTGTACATCGTTTCCTAAGGCAACTAAAATATTAACACTAACAAAAAATTATAGTAATATGTAACTCAGCGAAATAGACACTGAAAGCTAGAAAAGGAATTAGGATGTATATTTTTCCTCGGGTGATAGCTAATGCATATGGCAAGGAATAATACGACATTATATATATTTAGCGGTCAAAAGGTTTATGAAAAATCCTAAGTTTATAACCCATATGCTAAAACAAATGCTGATGGTAAATCTTTGGTTCATCTGTACTGCATTGTTAGCTATATCAGGGCCCACAGTCTCTTTTAATCCATTAAAAAATAGTAATTGTCTTAAATTTATTAAAGACATGGAGACCGGCATTTGCACCTAGTAAGGTGGCCATACCAAATTGTTTAGAGGTGGTCGTTGAGGACACATTGGACTTGTGTAATTTTAGGATACCTAAGCAGAAGGGCCTACCCCTTAAATAAAAGAGCGCCACCGTCGTTTTTCTCTCGACGGAAACGACAACTTGGTGTTAGGTATTAAAAATCTTTAAGAAAGCACACTTTTTCATAAATACTAACACGTAGATGTAAAATGTAAGCCTATGTAAAATAAAAAAAGATTGAAGGACTGATGTGTACCCTTTAAAATTTGTTCTAGCGGTACTTTGAAGATTAGATCTTCAGCGTGCTGAGTGGGTGCACCAATTTCGCAGAGGGAGTTTATTAAAGCTCCTCTCACGTTGCTATTTGCACTCTATTTGAAGGCACTGGCCAGGTAGTTAACTCGTTTTATGGTCATCCTATACGCAAGGCGAAGGGCCGCCCACTTCGCCAACGTTTACAGCATTATTTCGACCACATGCTGGTTAGTGTTGCCACCAAGTTCGGTCACTGGACAATCCGCTAAACTTAAGATCACGAGCTTGTCACACCTTTAATATATATATACTAAAGTAGTGTTTTTTAACCATGAGCCTTGTTCTAAGACTTAAATAGCGTGAGTATTGGAAGCATAAATGTCAAGCATTACATTAAGCCATCTTAGTAGATGTAGTGCATATCTATGAAGAGGCTTCGAGAGGCTTATTTATTTAACTATAAAATATTACTTGCACATATTAAGCGCTTTGATAAAAAAAAAAATTGAACCCCATGCCAACGCTGCTTCTAAAAGGGCCAAAATGTCTAAAGCATTTTGAAAAAGTGAACTACAATACTTATATAAAAGCTTTAAAATTATAACGGAAAAATATATTTTTACCGAGCAAAATCTTATTTTAGTCAAGGGTCAACTAATTATTTTATTCATATACCGCAGCAATTTGCTATTTTATAAAAATTATCTAAGAAAAGTTGACCTAATAGTTCATATTTAAATTTAGCTGGGCTCTAAAACTTCATGATCCTCATCCTTCGAGGGCTAATCAAAGATTTAAAAGCAACCAAAAGCTTAGAGCTTAGTCAACTGATAAAACTAGTGACTAAGTAGGTATTACCTAGTTCTTGCTTCTGGATGCATATATAATAAATTTTATAACATTTAGCTTAACAATATAGAAAATTAATTCTTTTTTTATTGAGTTGTTTAACCCTGCACAGCTTCTTACGCACTCTACAGTTTACCAGCTTTGAAAAATTCCTTTGTAACCAAGTGACTTTTTTAATAATCATGTATTAACTTATGAAAAATTGAACCCAACATTAAGGGGTCCAAGTCAGAGAGAATTTCCTAAAACATGTGCTGGCTAAACCCGCAATAAGCTTGGTCGCTTAACTGTTATCATCTCTAGTTTTATAAGATGATTTTTCTATAGCCTAAGCTAAGTTGAATACGTCTAAAATTTATGAGGAAAAGTCCTTTATAAAAAGGAGGGCAGGAATGGGTCCGTGCCTAATAACTTAAGTAGACGGCATATCTTCCCTATAGTCTTAATTTAGTATAAACTTGCGCGTCATAAGCTCCAATACGAGTAAATAAGTTTTATATTGATCCGCCATTTTTGTTAACTACGAAAAAAAATTAGTTGGGTTATCATGAAAATTTGTTTTCACTCAAAAAGAAAAAAGTTATTTTAAAAACGTATAGTCAAAACAACTTTATTTAAATTTACAAATTTGTTCTTAGGTAAGGCATAGACGTAACCACCAAGGCTAGAATGCGTAGCTGCACCGAAGGAAATGAAACCCACGAAATTAATTATACGGGTCGATGTATTTACCGGTTAGCAACTTGGACAACTCTCACTCTTGGCTGATGAATTACATATAAATTTTTTGTTAGACACAGCTTAAGAATGGTTAAGGTATACCAAACTTCGGCTGCCTTGAACCAAATTCTAATATTTTCATTGTACATAACAATACAAACTCTAGAAATGCCAACCAGTTTAGTCCTTTAATATAAACTTTTTTTGATTTCCAAGCTAAAAATTAAGTACTAAAAACCACCATTAATGTAGAGCTCTTTAAACTAGCGAGGAACCAGAGTTATAAATAATGGGCAAAAGTTGTAAAAGATAGTGCTTGAATATGAATTAAACTCTTCTACCCACTGCTTAATTAAATAGTCGTAAAGCTCTACTTTTATAAAAGTCAGTTAATTTTCTTTAAGGAAATAAGTGTTATAAACTCAAAAAACCCAGTTTAAAGAAATTAAATAAATATATAACTAACAATTTTAAGAACTTTTAGTTCATTAAAAATTTATGCTTGTCGAAAGTGACTTTCTTTCGTCTCAGAGAGCTTGCTCAACTAGCTTCTTGGTAGACACGATGCCATGCATTATATATTATTGAATAAATGCAAATGAAGATTTTCTGGTGTTTTTAATTGTTTAAATGGCTAACTGAAGAGTTTCGTTCACTAATAACATTAATACGCTTCTGGTAGTGCACATTTTGCATTACCTAACTTTTTATAGAGATCTGATAAGCCTTCTAGCGACCCCATTAAAGCAGAATTAAGATTTTCAAAATCTAGCAGTGCCACTTTAAAGTAAATTTTTTTAAACTATACTAAAATCTTTATTTGGCTTTTACTGTTTAGAGTTGCAGAGACTGGAGCCATCAAAAGTCATTTTTAAAAATTATTAAGCCCCTCTGAGACGGCTTAATGGGCGAAACTAGTCCAATAGAATTGAACTTCATTATAAGCTTCAAAAAAAACTGCTTTTACCTTTCTTAATATTCTTTACCCTTCTCAGACCGCTGGTTGATGTAAAGAGAATTGATGATAAAGTTTAGATGAATGAATGAGCTTCTTTAAATTTAAGAAAAAGTTTTCTTTTCTAATGACCAGTAATACTTTGAATAAATTATCTTTGCGTTAAGTGTAAAGGTATTCACACCTAATGTGGTATACTGTTTAGTTCATTTTTAGTTTACGAAGACCTTTAATAATTAATTATTACTTTGAAAACTTTTTTATATTTTTTTAAGTAAGTTAGTTAAAATATTGTACTCGGGTAACCCATTTTCTTAAGTTGATATAGTAATAACTAAATGCAAGAAATTAGATATTAAGGCGTCTTAACCAACAAAGCGGTTATAAAAAAATTTTTTTTAACGCAATGGTAGTGGTTTAGGAAGAAAAAGCAATTTAAAGGACAATTTTTTTAACCTTAGTTGTTCGTCTTAGCCAGATCTTAAAACTTTGTTCTCGCTGCTTGGGTATGCCGACAGTTTTTACTTCTTTAATTACCGCCTTGACTGCGTTTTCCATGAAAACCTTCTAAGTCTTACATCCAAAAAGAAGTTTATTGTCCACAAAATGAATGAACGTTATAAAAAAGACGAGTTAGCATTGTGTAATTTATTACAAAAGCAAGATGGAAAGTTTCGTCGCATAGCACCTCTCGAGGACGGTGAGAGTTTATGTGAATACTGTTTCCAAAGGAAAGAGAAGCCTGTTCTTACAGTTCCAAAAAGAAAAAGGAAGAGGAGGACCAACTTAGAATTGACAAAAGATGTTTGCTGTTCTAACTGCCACCGGAAGTATGCTACATTTCATTCTTGTCTGCAGCACTTTAAAATCAAACACCCAAACCTTTCTCCAGAAATGCTTGAAAATTTCCATGACAAAAGCAATGATAAAGTAATGGATGTTCCAATAGATAATGTAAAATTTGAACAAACACAACAATTATCTTCAAATGAATATAAAGTAAAGCTGTCCCCTACTGGTGCTGCCTTTGCTACATCTAGTGTTGTGGCACCTCAACTCTTGAGCACTCCTAAATGTGCTAATAACCAAAGGCCAGCGTCCTGCTTTCCTTTAAAACCTGCATCGATACCTTCAGAGTGTGGTAATAACTGTGGTCACCAATGTATAATAAAGGAGGGTGCTACACCTGGAATGATTAGAAATGTTACGTCGTTCGTCTCTTATGGTCCTATTCATCCAAGCTTCAGAGGGTGGGCTTATGTAAGTTATTTTTTTTTTCGCTTTTTATTTAAGTTTTTTCTAAAGAAATTAAAATATTTTGATGCAATCCAGGATTTCCCACATCCAAATTATAGAGGACAAACTATCCGCGTAATAATTCAGCCTTATCAGCCTACGCAGCTCATTAACCAAGAAATGCCTTGTTTTGTCCGCAATGTTAACGTTTGCCCTTACTTCCCGCGCTTGGACGAAAGGCTAAACTCCAAGGTTACGACCGAAAATTCGTCTCATCTTAACTCAAATAATTAACGTTTTAAAAGATAAAAAACATACAAGAAGCCTAACAAACTTATAATAAACAGTATAAACCATACTTTTTCGGCGTAGGTGGTTATTCCCATAAGAATTAACGTAAAAATAAACATCAAAAGTATAAATTTTTTTTTTTAATAAATGGTGGTCTACATAATATATTAAATTTAGTCATAAACCAGGGGACCATTCCCATTTTCAATAGTGGTATGTGCACCAAGAAATTAGTGTTATCAGTTATTTAAGTTAAGCGTATTATCCTTGAAAGCCATAGAAGAAGAATTTTAGATCTACTGGGCCGGTACAATAAAAAGTTCAAGTAGTGTTACCATTGAAAAAAGTAATTTACTTTCGTACAAGAGGCCTCCTCATTGGTGGTTAACACTCAGCATTAGTGAACATTTACTCCTCTATGAACGGCTCCTTTTTTATTGATAAACAACTTTTCTTCTTATAAGAAATTTTAAATGGTGCCTTGTTTATCACAATTGAACTGGAAGGTGTTGAACTCGATAACGTTAAGTATAATGACCTTTTCTTAAAGTGAAATTTGGGGAAGATTTTTTTTAACTACTACTACCTAACGCGTAATACTAAATCGATGCTATTATGAATCACGGGCGTTTAAAAAATTAATAACTACTTTTTCATTTTAAATTAGTTATTTTCTAATATATATTTTGCAGAAACTATAACTGAAATAAAAAATTATAAGGGACTAGAGAGCCAGAAGGACAACAAAAATTATTATATTTAGGTTGCTGCTTAATCAATTATTACTTAGGCGTTCTTAAAGAACTCGAAGCATTTAACTTTAAAAAAAAATTAGCAACAATGTGATGATACCTTTCTTTTTCTTTGTGCCTAGGCATACTCAAAGTAAGAGAACAGCACTCGAGTGACCAATGCAATTACTAATAAGGTCAAAATACCTTTACTACCGCTTTACAAAAGCGCGGAATCTATATATTTTTTCAGAATCATAAGCCTACGGCTCGTTTTCGCGCTGCGTAGGATCTGTAAAAAAAAATTTAAGGAGTCTACACTCGTTTTTATATTTTTCAACTTTTTAAGGCTTTTAGCAAAATGTAAAATACTTTGGTAAAAAACTAGTCTATAAGTTAGTTAACCTGAAAACTTTAACTTTTGTAAAAAAGATTAAAGGGTTAGATTTTAAATAAAGTTTTATACGAAAATTTTTTAAGTAGTAAAATTTAAGTGCGCGTACGAGTAAAAGAAAAATTAGTTTTAAGCTAAAAAAAATTGGTCTATTATTTTTTACTAAAATAAGTTTTTACAGCCAGTACATGGCCGCGACCTGCGTTGCTTTAAGATTTTGCGTGCCCATGATTCTTCGTTCGTTATACTTAAGTTTTGTTATAGACCCTATAAAACTATTATACAAGTAGGAAAACTTTTTCGGACCCACCTTAATTATGTTTATCTTTACTTTCCTTGCATCCGGGATGTTTTATTCAAGTATGTGAAGCCTAATTATTCATTGGTCACATACGTTTGTGTGCGCAACTGTCCTCTTCCCCAATCGGCGCTGGTTACTATTTGAAACCACAAACAATCTAAAGAGCTATTGGCGTAGCTATTAGTCACAGCATTTGTGAAGGATGAAATTTATGTTGTATCTAGTAATTCGCTAATAAGATCATTGGCTCCGTATATTTTTAAAGTTAAAAAACTATGATTCTTATTTGTTTTTTTTTATGTATATATAGTAGCGCTTGGCGCGGTAATGCAGTGCTTCGTCTTAGGGTTTGTGCCTCGTCTTGTCCTTGTTTCTGTGGTGGCTTCGACTTTCGTTTTTTGACTCGGGTAGAATTGGGTATCGGAAGTTTATTCAAGTTTAGTGCTTACTACTTTAAAAGAAAAACTTTAGTGCTATCGAGATCTTCCAATAATACCTGGGTTTAGATTAGGTTTAAAGTATGAAAATATTTCGTTCCCGCTCCAAACTTCGTTTTAAAGAGGGGACTGATCAGCAAGTAAAGGAGAGGATGAAAGTTTGTTCTCAACTACTTCTTTTTCCCTTTGTACATTAACTTTTAGACAAGGGGTGCTTTTTTCTCAAAGAACCATTGTTGGATTTATGCGAACTTTCCTTGAATGAGTTGCCTGAAGCTTTGTTGCGCTGCCACCACATAACAGACCTTCTAGCGATGGACAATAAGCTTTCTTGTATCATGTTATTATTTTTGTTCAATTTTACTTACTCATGTTTATAAGCACTTCCGGCCGGCCTACACTCTAAATTCCAGCGGCTGTCTATCGTTGTCTTAAATGGAAATCACCTATGTGACCTACCAGAGGGTTAAAACTATACTAAATTAGAATTCCCGTTTTTTTCTAGACCAGTAAGTTTACCTATAACTATTTTTAGATTTTCTTCCGCCAAATTTGAAAACTTTGGACCTTCGGTGCAACAAATTTACTGACGTGCTTACATTCCACATTTCTCTTCGACTTCTGGCTAATTTTATTTATTTTCGAGATTCCTCCTTGTGTATACAACCTGAAAACGTTGGAGCGTCTATTGCTTGGCCAGAATAAGTTAACTAAAGTGGATCCTGGAATCGGGAAACTGACTGTGGCTATGTCTCAGTTTAGGTTTACTTAGTTTCTCTAATGGTCTATATTTTTAGCGCCTTCGCTTTTTGAGTCTGAGAAATAATAAACTCACTGGCTTGCCTGAGGAGATAGGCTTGTTGACCCAGCTATCTGTTTTGGACGCCCAGTACAATAGCCTCACCTCAATCCCAGAAGGTTGCTCTCATTTTAGCTGGCTGCTTTTTATATAAGACAACTTTATAATGGGACCAACGAGAAGATATCGGGAAGTGCCAGGAGTTGACGTCTTTGGACCTAAAAAACAATCAGATTGTGTATTTGCCCGAGTCAATCGGCGACTTGAGGAAGCTACGGCGGATCGGTTTAATGTACAACAGCCTCACCAAACTGCCGGCTTCACTGCAGAACTGTTAGGAGTGCTTACACAGGACGCTCGGCTCCGCTCGACTGGTCTTTTCTGTTAACTAGGCACCGGCCTCACGGAGCTCGTGGTGGAGGGCAACGGGGTTTCGGAGATCCCCAAAGGTGTTTTTAAGGAGCTCACGAGCATCACAAATTTGAATTTTTCGCGCTGCGCCTTCGAGAATTTCCCAGAGGAGCTCGTCTATTTAACCAAGCTGAAGGTTCCTGTTTCTCGTCTTGCTATTTGCTCGTGGCTCACCAGCTCTTCAGGAGCTTGTTATAGACACTAACTATATACACTCTCTTCGCGTGGACATTCTCGGGGCTATATCTCTCCATCGTCTGGACGTTTCTAATAACCGTATAAAAATTCTGCCGGAGGACTTGACAGGGCTGCAAGCTCTACAGGAGCTCAATCTTTGTAGAAACGACATTGCAAGACTTCCTGGTAAAACCTCACTGACCTGACAGGGTGTTAGATAGGGCGATAGCGGCCGCTTTAACTACTAATTTACACTTCTCGGGCTTTTGTGTATAGGAGCGATCAACGTTATTACGCTTCTTAATAAGCTGGTCCTTTCTTACAATGAAATCGAGTATCTCCCGATGGGGATTACGCATCTGCATTGCCTTGAGCACCTCGATTTAGAATGCACGTTTTTATCTGATCCGCAAGCCTTTCTTCCACGTGGCTGATATCTATATTGCAGCGAACAAAATTCAAAAGCTTCCCAAAGGATTCAGAAATTTAGTAAACTTGAAGTTCTTATCCCTGCAGGCCAACCTCATGGAAGATTTTGATGAGCAGATCTGTTATCTTGAGAAGTTAAAAGAGCTGTATGTCGGCGAAAATCAACTTCGCTCTCTTTCCCCGAAAATCGGTGGGTTTGTAGTCTATATTTTTTGGGGTTGTTATACGTAATTGTGTTTAGGTAAGTTGCATGCTTTGGAAGTTCTGCATATTAACGATAATGAGTTGGACGACGTCCCCTGGCAGCTTATTCGATGCGAGAAGCTTCGTAAGCTTAACTCGGAGGGGAACCCCTACCGGAACATTTCAAAAGCCTATCTGGGGCTGGGGTCCCAAGGAATTATTCATTACTGCCAAGAGGCTCGCTATGGTATCCGGCTCTAACAGCCTCCGGTTTCTTTGGAAGGGTTGTATGCGAACATACAAGAATAGTTAATATATTATTTGGTTTTTTCGCACTTCCTGTTAAGTTTTTATTAAGTCTAAGGAGAATTCCAGGAGCCGGGCGTAGGTGTTTTGGTGTACAACGCCTACTTTATTAACGGAAGTATGCGCCCGGTAGACTTTGAGGCAAAAAGAAAATTTGCGGTTTTCTTAGAAAAGACTCATCGTCGTTTTTACGAGAGAGCTTGTGCAAGGCTGTTTCGTTTGATGTTTATATCACGACAAGAGCCTTATTGTTTCGGTTGGACTTTTTGTTACGTCTATAAGTACATTGAAGTCGTCTTTTATTAAAAACCTTTTTAGAGTAATGAGGCTATTCCCTCTAAGTAGCTTGTGGCACAGATAGTAAGGGATTAGGCAACTTAAGTTTTTAAGTTTTAGTATGGACTCATTTTTTTAAAATTTCGGCAGGAGTGCACAAGCCGGATGAGCAAATGTAGATTGGTATAAGAATCGGCGTAATTAATAAAATTGTTTAAAGTGGCGTGCCCGAAGCTCTATAATCTAAATATTAATAAGTAAAAAAAGCAAAAAGAAGACTTTACGACTACTATTTCCTCTGAGTAGTTATACCGTGGTTACACCTTTACTAAAGCTTTAAGAAATCTGTATTTTATTGGTATATTTTGATGTGTTGGTAAGCTCTCGACGTCTCGGAGTTTTTGTATGTCCCCTTTGCATAGTTCTTCACTACTTCGTTGAAGTTTTAACTCTTTCTGTGTATGGTTTATCATAATTTTTATCAATCTCGTGCATGTAAATGTCCTAACTTAGTGCTCTGCACTCTTCCTCCCAAGATAATTAGTGTACTTTGCTTTTGTCCGAAAAATGCTTTCGTTGAATATAACTTTTGTTGCGAGGAGTAAAGCAATCCATTATCTACCCGTTCAGTCAGCTCTAGAGCGATTACTTTCGCTTTGTTGAGATTCCTTTTTTTCGCTTGACGTGCCGTTAACCTTTCCAGCCATAAAATGAGTTTCAAAGTTGTAGTGCAATAGCATTCATATTAACTTTCTAAGTAAGCAACGCCTGTTCTTGTGTTGTCAGTTATATTTTTTAGAATCCAAAAAAGTTTGAATTTTAAATTCTTTGCTCCATTTAGTGTTTGCAAATTACTCTGGTAAGTCTTGTATTTTAATCGTAGAGCGTACCTCTGGTATATGTTTATATTAGTTCGACGTTTTTTCTTTTGGTCTATTGATAATTGGAGTATTGTTTCATAAAATCTTCTTACGTCAGCTAAAAAAAGTAGTTTAACGATGCAGTGCCTGAAAAAAATGAACTGAATCTTCGAGCCCTTACAATCCCATGTTCAGTTGCTAAACCATTTTTTGTATCCTCTTGATAAAGCTAGTTAAGTGAATTTTGTGGTTTGTAGACAAGATAGTCGTATGTTAACGATATATCGGGTTGGAGAGCTTTGTGTGGAAATAGCAGTGTAAGCGTTGTAGCTTTGGGTAACAGAGGAATACGCTTCTTGTGAGCTTGTGCCTCAGGTTAGCGGTTCAACCTTGCGCTGTGAGCACTGTTTAAAAGGTGTCCGAGATGTGAAAACTTTCTAATATAGAAATGTCTTAAAGTTTTAGTAGTGACTCAGTTTATTACAGTAAAATGGAGTCATTCGTCTCTGGCAGCGCTAAGGTATCCTTTTTGGTCTTTTGAACGCTTTTTGCTTTAGTTTTCTTTTTCTATTTGTTTCTAGCTATGATTTTACGCTAAAATGTTTTCTAGTGCTCCCCCCCTTAAATAATATCATTATCGGTTTTAAAATGCTTCTCGCTTAACTGACTTTTTACAGAGGGCAAGCCCTCACTACAGAAATTCGAGTTCCAAATCAAAATATTTTATTAACTTTTATCTGCCTTTATTTAATAGTTGTTAAACAATTTTTTAATTTTAAATAAAAAGTAATTGAATCATATAAAATGTGGCCAATGACTTTGCCGTGCAAAGATCTATTACTGACGATCGTATTTTTAACTATATTTGATTCCTAAAAAGTTCAACTTTCAACTAATAAATAAAAGGAGTTTGCAACATATAAGTTTTTTATGGCTCGAAGTAGGCTTTTCCCCCGTGGTTATTATTTTTGTTTTGTATGGTTCCTTTTAGTTGAAGGGTTGGGTGTGTGCTATAATTTTTTAGTTTGCCTTGTATCTCTATACCAGTACTTTTTAAAAACTCGTTCCAGTTTTCTTTTTTAATTACAATTTTATTAAATGTTTGTCCTCCTGTGTTTGTTTACATATCCTTACTATAGTTGCACTGCGATGTTTTTGTTGATTAATTTTGTGGTATTGTCCTGGTACTCAAGTATGTCTAAGCCTTGTTAATACCTTTTTGTTTTTTAAGTTCTTCAGTTTGGTAGGAAGTAGATTAGTTGTACTCTTTTAGTACAGTTACCAATCCTCGTCTCAACTAAATCATCTGTAGATGGGTAATATATAAATAACTTTTTTACTCTGTCAAACACACGAAAAAGTTAGATGATGTAATTTAAAGTCTTGATTTACGAATTTCACTTTCTCACCCACAATATAAACTTTGGCACTTACAAGACAATATAGTTTGTTGGAAATAAACAATTCCTTCAACAAACTTGTGCCGTTCTACTTAGAATCCACTAAAGCACATACCTTCACCACATAGATCTACTTCGACTTTCTTTCAACACCTTAAATATATAATAGTAAGTTAAAAAAATGAGTCATATAGATTTCAAAACAGTTTATAGAGAAGTTTTACATTTCTCTATCATCATTTTATATATACCTATTTTTTGTGCAGGTTAACGGAAGATTTCCAAACGATCGGGATGTTTTGAAACCTGTACTCCCTTTGAATATAAACATAACTTTTTTTTAAAACGTTATGAACCGTCCTCCTGTAAAGAAAAGTTCTTGAGCATTTCGGTTGCAAAAGAAGCGAATATGCAAGTGCAAGTGGGGTAACTCTTAAGAAGCGCTGCGCAACCTCTGCCTATAACAGCAATAGATAACGGGAGAAATACTTAAAGATAAAGAGAAACTAGATTAAATGCTTTAAGGCGAAATAAATGTCAAGCTGAAACTCTGAATTATATTTAACCGGATTGCTAATAGATGGTTAACTGATTATTAATGCCCAGCAAGCTTGTGGAAAAGCACTACACACTACACACTACACACCAAAACGTAGTAAAACTAGACAGGAAGCAAGACTAGAGCCGTATAGTAGATGACCACCAGTGTAGGGCGAGCGCGTGTGGAAAACTCTTCCAGTTGCTAAACATATAAAGGAGCCATTATGCTAAATTTTGTAAGAAGGCATGGAGAAAAAAAAAAGTTTGATGAGTGTCGTTTATTATTTAATTTTGCTTATAAATTTAATGAAATGCTGAGCTGCTGAGCGTCTGTTACATTATTTCCTTGGGAGTCCAACTGCGGGAAGATTAATGAGAACTACTTAGTGGTAAGTATCCGCGAGCAACTCTTGAGGGCGCCTGAGCTTGGGTGGGTTTAGTGCGTGTACTTTTTTACAAATGCAATTTCTAATTTTACTCGTCAGTCTTCGCTACTTTTTATTGGCGCTCAGGTTATACGCTCGCGAGCTGTGTAAGACGCTTTAATTATAGGAAAATAAGCGATTAAAGTAAAACTATAGATGTTAACTTTTCTTTTAAGTGAGTCAGAAAACTAATTTGAAACGTATGATTAAAAATAATTTTATTAGTCCCTACACAAATCTTACCCATGCATTTAGGCAGTATCAACATAAATTTAGTTAAAGGAAACAGTAACTTTTATCTATCTAAGCCATAATATTTTAGAAAAGAGAAGCAACTATACTTGTCGCTTACAATTAATTTAAAAAGTTAGTACTTAATAAATTAGCACTTGTCCTACCGGTTTTCAAACCTGCTATTTATTCTAATGAAACGTCTATTGGTTTTTTCAGTAGGAAGGCATTACCACAAACCATGTTAATTTCAATCGGAAAATGAGACTTATTTCTGTAATTTTTATTACGCCAAGCTCAGGATACGTAATAAGAAGTTTAATTTTTTAGTAAACTATCATAAAAGTTATAGTGTTAAAAATGTCTTTTGGCCTAAATGGTCTGGAAAAAACTCCTTAAAACTTATTTTACTTTAACAAAACCATTATTTTTTTAACCTAAAACAGATTAAAAAATACTGAAGCAGTCCTTCATCACCCACTAAAAGTGACCCCTATAATTAGGTTTTTTGGTAGCTTAAAACTATTACTTAATATTTTTAAAATTCCTAGAAAAAATTTTATATTGAGAAAGTATACTAGACATATATAATAGTAAAAGAAAATTGCTTATAAATTATTCAAGTTTAGGCTATTTTTACCATCCTCTCCGTTAATTTAAAACCTACACAATAAAGTTAAAGGTATTTTAAACTGGCGTAAAACGAAATTTTATTAGCCCTTCTAGACACTGAAATTTTTATGATCGATTTAACCTATTTTTGAGGTTTCTATAGTAAATATATAAATAGAATAAAAGACAACTTATTATGAAAGAAAGCATGTAATACATCGTTATATAGTAATAATCTTTAAAATTAACCATGACCAAAGTTTATAATCTATTGAGATTTACCGGGCTTGTCGACATTTTTAACATCTATTTTCCAGTAAAATAGTAATGAGATTAGTTAAAGAATGCTTGGCGTAACTGCAGTTAATAAATTTTGAAAACAGTTTTCTTTGGTTTTTAATAATATTCTTATCTTCAAAAAAGACACTTAAATTAGAAAAAAAAATTCTAAAAAAAATAACAGAGCTTTTTACGCACGTAAATCCCCTTAAAAAAAACATGTTATACAAGCTTGCTAAGATTGTCCTTACGCGTTTGTTGATATTGTATACCTTAACAATTTTTTCTATAATATACCCTCTTATCTAAAATCATCAGTTATCTAATACATGAAGCCTTAACATTTGCTCTTTCCGCTACTCTACTTAACAGAATGTCCCTCAAGTTTAAGCAGCTAGGAGAAAATTTAACTCTACAAAATTTTAGGGTTCAATAATAGCAGTAACAAAACATAGTTTTTTGAACCTATAACCTATTAAGATCGACCTTTTAAATATCGCGTTGGTGCTTTCTAACTTTTACGTTTTCGAGGAAAATTTGATTTGAGACCGCTTTTGCGACTTTAACTGTTATAATTTAACTTATACAAAGCATTATAAGTGTTGAGTTGCGAGTTTAGTTGGACTGGTCTTGTTTCTTACCTTCGTTAACGAGGATATATTTATTACGTGATATATACGTCGATAACCCCTACTTTACCTCATTTTTATTTCATCACAGCTGGATGTAAGATTCCAAAGTTCTATTGTTTCTCAGGTGGGCAAAGGTTAATAAGTTATAACCGTAGAATGAAAAGGGGCTTCTACTTAAATATATTCAACTTTAAAACTTTTTAAAAGTATATTCGTAGATCCACAACAGGCTAATTAAAAGCCTAGACGCTTGCTTCAATCCAGTTGTGGACCTGTTGTTAGTCTTATATTCGTTCAGTTATACTTTATTAGTAGCCCATAGTCGTGCGCTTTTTTGAGGTTAAAGACCTTTTGTTCTTATTCCTTATTAAGTTGTTATTCATACTGTGCTAACTAACGTTCGATAGTTTTAGTAATTACTCGACCATTTTACTATAAATTTTTGTGCTTTGCTCTGAACACTCTTACTCCATGTTCAGATTTCTAAACGTTATTATTTCCGGAGTAGAATTAGACCTGAGGAGTTGGTAGAACTATCATATTTAATTATGTTTTTTTTAAGTTCAAATATTGTGACCAAGACTCAAATTGGTCAAGAGACTACACAAAGTGAAAGTTCTAAAAGGTTAGCTTTTAGAAAATATTAATATTAATTTTTTTTATATTTCTTACCCGCTACCCACATGTGCACTAGTATTATTATACGGGAATTTCCTTAATAATTTTACTTTTATTACCTTTAAGTTTTAAACACTAAGTGTGTCTAAATTATATGTAATTGTGTTACAAAAAAATTAAACTCAATTTGAACTTTGACAGGTTTTTTTTTTAATATTTTTGAAGTGGTGTCTTTTATTTCTGCTATTAAAGAAAAGGTGATGCCACTTCAGAAGAAAAAAGCGATTACGAGTGGCTTTTTTCCCACGTCCTCTGACGATAGCGGAACGCAGTAGGAAGCAGCCATATCTAACTTAACGTTATATTCTGCTTAAAGTCAGTTGCTTATTGGTTATACACAGTTTTTTGAGGGCTTTCAATGCGAGCATTTAAAAATCGGAATTACTCTTCTGCGTCCCGGAAGTTTTTTAAACGATAGCATCATAGTGTTCTGCATGAGGTACATTATATGCTCTCCATTATAATAAAACTGTTAATTACTCCGCCCATACTTACGGATATCTCCTGGAAAAGTATAAAGAGGGGGCTAAAAAAAAAGAATTTAGTATATTAACTCTTTCTTCTACAATATGTATAGAGTTAGCAAAAGTCATAAACATGTGAAGGATGGACGAAAGGCGTTGATGTTTTTGAACAAGACGCAGTTTTATTTGTTCTATATAATGGCATGTCTTTTTTTTACAATTGTGTAGTATTAATTGCCGCCTATACAGCTCTCATTGGTTCTTAACTGTGAATTTTTACCCTAATAACATCGCTGTTAAGCAAAATTCATTGACAGGAGAGGTGCCAAGGAGTTTAGTTAATAGAACTAGGGGGAAAAAGGGAATTTGCAACCACAATTTTTTTAGATCTGCCTTGCTTAATTGTGCTGGACTCCCTGCGCGGCAGTGAGAACAGTTACTCGGGGCATTTAAATAGTATCATGAAGTTTTCTTTAAGCTGGCGATTCACAAGCTTATGTTAGAGGTTTGCTTGCCCCTCTACAGTTATCTGCCTCAGGAGTGGACCGAGAAGAAGGGTGGCAGGGTCACCTCCACTTCTGAAGCGTTGCCTGCATTCTTTCCCCCAGTAAATTTGATATGTATTTAATCTCATATAATGTGGAATTAATTATAAACTTACGGGGTTGAGCAGCAAAAAAACTACTCGGACTGCGTGTTATATCTCCTTAGATACGCAGAAACCTTATTAATGAATTTCTCTCAAATTACAGTATGTAATTTAAATTGTGTACCCCACACTATAGTTACTTGACTTTTTAAACTGTGCTAGAAGCCGCGTGAAAACTGGTTTCCTCCACCTTTCGATTTAAAAAGAGAGTCCTTACTGAACTTGTTACATTCGATGGGAAATAAAGAACTTAAGAATACTAGTGATGAATGGATCTTATGTTATAAAAACATGTGCACTCCAATTTTTCCGTGTTTATACTTGCTAGTAGCAAAACCACCAACATGCCGCCATTTACTAAGTTAGTTAAGCGCGCTTTACTGCATCCTTCTTCGTAGAATAGTTCCTTGATGACGTGAACGCAAGCACACGCCAAGTTTGAGTAGGAGTTGATAGAGAAAAGAAGTGAAAAAATGTATCGGGCGTGTATAGGTTCTCGTTTTTAAGCTATTTTCATCATATATTTAAGGTCTAATGATTGACTACTGCGTCCACCCGCTGGAACATGAAGAAGTTTATTGTTGCAAGCTAAGTCTAGTTGCCACAACTAAATAGGGGGAAGAGGGGAAGGGTAACCTTAACTCTCTTATACCTTTTAGAACAAATTCCTGCATTTATTGCATATCTGTAAGAATGTAATGCTATTTCTTCAGTATTGCGTCGTACTGTATTACTAAAAAATAAATTCAGAGGTAAAGAGATAGTTAGATCTATAGACACCAAAAATTTATTCCTGTAGGGGCCCTTACGTTAAAAATTATATAATTGGAAAGAGGACAGTGAGCTGTTTCTCTTTATGACTTTTATTAACAGGTAACTTTCAGGAAAAAAAAGATGGTTTTAATATTAAAAAAAGTGATAGTTTTTTCTCACCACCACTGCTAGTCAGTTGAAAGTTAAGAAAATACCTAAGTATGTAAAACTGCGTATATAAAACTGCAATATTTATTGTCTTCCATTTGAAAAGTTACTCGTTTATTTCGACTGGCATACATATTAAAGAACGCAAAAATTCTTTTTAAACAAAGATGACTTTATACAGATGTTTAAAAAGGATGCCGGCGTCATTAAGTGGGTTGTATAGCTAGCGCGTAAATCTTTTAACCTTTAGTTTAATTAAATAATCGTTAAAAGACTTTTTTGATATAAAAAATTCAAAACACTTACCACTAACACTTGTTAGCCTTTCTACATATAAACTACAAACTTTTATTTGCTTGACGCAATGCTATTTTGCAGGCGACAACAGTAATGGGCTTCGCTGATGAAGCTTATGATAGCTTTGCTTAAAACTTTAAGAGTTTTAAGTGGCTTTGTTAGTTAACGCCATAGGACTCTTTAGAGCATTGGAACGGTGACTCTGTGCTATAAGCCGTTTCTTTACAACGTTTTGTGCAAACCGATTCGAGACTGTTTTAAGCTTAAAAAATAAAAAAAGTTTTATTCTGCAAGCGAAAAAAGAAAAGGAAAAGTTCCTTTTTAGATAATCCCAACAGGAACCCGTTAAGTTGCTTGTACGTCGGTTCGCTAGTGTGCTGCTTAGTAAGTCATCGCCTGAAAGGGGACACTATTTGCGGTCTTAGCGGGGACATTTTTTAAAGTTGAAAAGTCTAAATAAAAAGTCAATATCTAGTTTAAAAAAAAGTAAAGAAGTAACGCATTTCTTAATTACTTGAGTGTGTTGCACTTTTTAATAGTATTGTTCTTAATTATTTATAATAGTTGTTTTTTTATAATATAAACCGGCCCTAACATTGTACATATTTTTTTTTTACAAGCCAAAATTACTTTCAAATGTTAGGTGTTAGAATTCGAAGTTAATTTAAAAAGATTTATAAACAGTAACATAAACATCTTTTTAGTGGATAAACGCAGTGTTTCTCAAGGCGACAATAGGAGTTAACCTTTAGAACATCGATATATAACCTTTAAAAACCATCTTTGAGTAATATTAAAAGATAAACAGTTTTATATAAGGCAGTTGTAACTAAAAATTTTTCTTAAGCCGAGTTATTTATATAAAGTAAACTATGAATAGTTTATTTTAAAAGGGTAGAAGCTAATAACTTATTACCGATAAGTGGAAAGCATTGTCCTTATTTTTCACCCCTTAGCGAAAAAGAAAGTAATAATTTTAAAATTTATAAAATTCTTCGAGTAAATTTAGAGTGGACTGGATAGACAGAATTAATTGAAAAAGGTGGATTAATAAAAAAGACAATTATACGCGTACTAATAACAAACAAAAAGATTATATCGTACACCTTAATAGGATGTTGTTATAACAAGAAGTTAAATGCGAGCCAAAGAAAGCTTATATTTCTAATAAAAATAATTTTATACGTAAAAATAACCGCGGAAGACGTTTTTATATCGAATCTTTTTTTTTATTAGTCAAAAAACTTTGAGCTGGACCCTTCGTGCCAAGATAATTAATTTGCTGAGCCGATTTTTTTAAACACGATAATAGTTTAAATTTTTAAAGAAACTGCAGTATCTTATAAAAACCACAGAAAATATTTTTTAAGTTACCTAGTTCTTATTAAAACGCTTAAACTTTATTTAAGACCATAAATTATGAGCAATCTTTAGCCGTTCTCCACAAGTTTAGATAATTTATATAAAGTTCCATAATTTAAAACAATTTTTATAGCCACCAAGTTTTACCTGACACAAAGCCAATGGTTAAGAATATAAAATCGGATTTAACTAAAAAAGTAATTAAATTTATGCTAATTTCAGCCAAATTTCAATTGTAATTAAAAAGGAGCGTTAATTTACTTTACTCCTTTTACATTAGACATTACATGTTGATATTAAGACCTTGGTTGTGTACGGTTATAAAAAGTTAGCAGTTATTTGGTTACGATATTTGTTAAAGTTAATCTCAAGTTTTTTTTTTCAAAAAATAATTTAATGCTAGTGCTAATTAGTTGTTCCTTATGGTGGGTTAGAGTATTAACCTTTAAACCATATAGATGTGATATTTCTTATGTTATCGCTTATGGCACTATTGCTTCCTTAAAGCTTTTAAGCTTTTAGAATAAAACATATTTGTGGTATAGTTATATTGTAGGTGTACATGGCGCCTAAGCGTTTTTTTGTCATTCGTTCCACCTATTATAGACTTAGTTTTGACAAAATTTTAAATGTGAAATCTTCTCCGACTTAATTTGGTTAACGAAGCCAAGTAACTATTATTGAAAAAGATAGAATAATGCAGTTGCTTCTAACTACAGGGTGCTGTTTTCTTAACCGCTGTAGTTAGATTTTTAGTAATGCAGAGTTGGCTTGCTCTTTTATGTGCGTCTGAGTTTATGCGAGATTCTTTAATACAACAGCATGGAGACCCTCTCTTTAAACCAACTTTCTCTAATTTCTTAAAGTACTGCGAAGCTCTGGATCAAAAGAAATCCGAGGTTGATGCTTCCAAAGTAATTATTTAGCTTTTTAAAAATTGATTTTCAGCGGTACTTGTCATTTTTACCCTACACTCTCAGGACTCTTTCATTCATTTAATGTCTTTTTTGTAAAATTTAAAATTTTTTATTTCTGCTTAAAAATGTACGAACAGTCCACTCAGCTCTACCTTTTTTAAGACTAGCAAAGGAGCATAGCTGATATGCAAACTGTGGTCATGAAATATTAAATTTGGTAATTTAGTAGTTTCTGTGTACTTGAGAAATTTGGTTTGTGTTCTGTTTTACTAATTTTTGCGTGACTGTACACCATAAGCATTTTTTCAATGGCTATTTGTAATGTTCTGTAGAAAACTGCTTTTTAATCCACATAATTTTATAACAGGATAAAAAACACCCAGATAACGCATTTAATAATGATCTTAAGTATTCTGGTAAACGTAATCAAAAGAAAGAAACATTTCAGTCTCCAGATAAACGTAGCACTACCTCGACTGCTAGCAGGACTTTCCATCAAAGACCCTTGGCAAAGCGAGAACCTAAGCAAAAGCGCTCTAAAGAAAACCAGGGTAGCCCTAACGAGATGCCCTTTCATTTTTATAAAGGCGTCAAAAAGAGCAATCCTCCGAATACAGTGAAACGTGGAAAACCAAAATCGGATGCTCATCACTCTGCCAATATTACTCCCTCAGATACACTAATGCAGAAAAGTAGTGCATATCAGATTCCTAAAGTAATTTTACGAGAAAAGGAGGTAGGGCATAGTTATTATTTGCAAAAAAATAGTGCATATCAGACGTCAAATGTAAGTTTACGAGAAAATGGGGTTGGGCAAATTCAAAATCTTAGTGCACTTCAAAAAATTCACTATATGCAGAAAAACAACACATTTCAGATTCCGAATGCAAATTTACGAGAAAATGAGACAGGGCAAAGCCAAAGCCAAAAAACTCTTCCAAAAAGTTATCAAATACAAAAAAGTAGTGTATATCAGACTCCAAATATTAATCTAGAAAAAAACGAGGTAAGGCAAACTCCAAATCCTAATGCACTCGTACAAGGTCATTATATGCAGAGAAATAGTGCATTTAACACTTCAAATATGAATATACAGGATAATGAGGTTGGACAAACTTATAATTTTAGTGCACTTCCGCAAAGATATTATATTCAAAATAACAAGGAAGTAGTTTTTAAAAATACAGAATTATGTCGAGAACTGGTATATAATAATCAAAATGCTACGCTATCAGATAATTTAGTAGAGAGATGTTCTTACTGTCATTCTGCCTTGACATATTTCTGGACGAGAACTGCTACTGGTGATCTAATGTGTAATGCTTGTGACACTTCTTGGAAACTTTTTAATCGGCCTCGTTTAATGACCTTTGTCAACGATATTTTTCGAATAAACGAAAACCCGCCCAGAGCTTATAATCTGCCAGCTCCCCTGCGTTATGCGCCTAGCATGGAAGTTCCATTACCTCCCGGTACTTCTGAGAGCTCTGCGCTTAATTATTATATCAATAGAGGATTTACAAGCCCATCAACTAAGTAATTTTATAGGAAGGTAAGTCAGCCAAAAAAAACTTTAATAAAGTAACTCGTATAAAAAAGTACTTTTGCTGTAAATAAAGTTATTGAAAATTAAAGATTTTACTCGACTCATTTTAATAATATATTAGATCCACTATTTTACTTAAAGCATTTATTAATACAACAGTATTTCTAAAAACTCAAAAAAACATTGGTGGGACATGCCTTGTATGCAGAGAAGGAAAACTTGTGTGGTGAGTCGAGCCAGAGATATTTTGTTTACAAAAGCAGGGATGTTTCATGTACTATACCCCACCCCACCCCTTAAAAAAAAATATAGAAATATAATAAGTTCTCTTCATGTGTAAAATTTCAAAAAAGTTATGGTGAAAAGTAGGAACACTCCAAAAATGCTTATAATCTACGTAAACAAACATGTTTTCAGGGTCCTTCGGGTTGCCCCGACCTGTTCATTAACAGTTCATGTTAATCAGGTCGGGTAAAGTATCGCAGAATCTCTAATATATATTATGTGGAAATACTGCGGGTGGCGTAATGTAATGTTTATCTTTGGAAGTATACAGAGCATTTGGCTCTTATCTATAAGGGTTCTGACTGGTGAGTAGAAGTTGAGGGTTAATTATAGTAACGACTTCAAGCTAGTACTGCATACAAGCCAGGTTTTTAAGTCATTATCATTCTTTTAACTATACTTACTAAAGAATCTACAACCCCGGGCTTAACCCCTTCCAAGGTACCACATTTATTAAAACATTTATAATGCATCTACATGAGATAACTTTGCGTTACCAGGCGGGCTAATAGCGGTATCACTACGAACACCGAGGCCGTTTTGTTCTGATAATGCCAAATCGTTGTAGGGTCAACTTAGCAGTGGTAATAAAGCATCTTGCGGTATCTCGAATTAGTTAATTACTTAAAAGAAATTTATTTTAATTTTTGTTTTCTTAAATGGTAACGAAGCTCACTAAAAAGAAAACATTATTATGTTAGTTTTGAAAGTTCCAACTGCTTGCGTAAACACTAGTCAAATTAAATTTAAAGTTGCGGTAAACGTTAGAAACTGTAAAAGTAGCTTTTAACATGTACAGACCAACAAATAATAAAATCAGAGTAATGCTCCTATTTCATAATTAATTATTTTATATATGACCTTTTTGTTATCAAAAATTATATTTTAAAAGTTTTTAGAAAAAAAGATCTGCTGGAAGACCTATTACTAAGCTTGACAAAGCAAAGATCTAAAGTAGTAAAAGTTAAACTAGTCACTTCACTTGTTTAAGTCCAACGTAAGTAGTAATAACCCCTAAACCAGATAAATTTCAAAAATATTTACATTGAATCATAAAGAGCTGGTTCTATTTTTTAGGCTCATATTATTATCACATAATTATAATTAAGTATATAAGCGTTGTTTATTAAGCGCCTTGGATAGCTGCCCAATTTTCTCCGTGGCAAACAAATTGTTTAACCTTGTTAAAACCCTTTTTGGTTTGTGGATACTTAAGCTAACCTTAAACCGACATTTATTGGTGCATTGCATTCGCCTACATGGCCCCAGTAAAGCTCTTTACTAGCCCACCCGGATACACATTTTTTTAAAAACTCTCTCTTTAGTTTCGTGTGAGTGCTTTTCTTCTTGCCCATTTTAACGTATGGTGTTAAAAAATATATATAAGCGTCAAGGTGGTGAGGCTTTACAAATGTTTAGTCTAAGTCCTTTTTTTTCCTGTCTTTTCGCTTGTAAATTTAAAGAGATTTAAAATGATTTTTTCATCAAGGCTAAAGGTTCTAGTACTATATTAATTGCTTGTTTTAGGTTAATAATATCTCTTTTACATATTTGCTTATTTAGGAGATGCTTGAGACTTTTAGGGTTTGTGATTTAAAGAGTTTGCTAGACAAGTATAACTTGTCCCACTCAGGTTTATGAAGTAAATTAAGCATATAAATGTTTCTTACCTTTATTGTCTTTCCATGCTTTAGGAACGAAGGCTGCTTTATTCAATCGGTTAATTAGCTTCCTTTGTAAGTTGCGCACAGTGGAAGAACAGACTGAGTTTATTCAACGGGTGGATGATCTTTACTTTACCAGGGAGAGGAGGTTCACTGCGACAATATAAACGGCTTTTACTATAATATTTTTAAATTATATATTTTTTGCTTTTATTCAACTTCTCTCATATATAAACTATGGGTAATTTTGATTGCTGTGTAGTTGAAGCCTATCAATTGTAATAGTTTAAAAACGCGCGGGCGCGCGCGCGCAGTTGCCAGACCGAAAAGTTATCTGGAACTTTTTTATCCACATGAGAATTATGAGGTTTCTTTTAGTCTCTCTCCCTTCCATCGCTTTATCCGCTCCATTCACCAATTCGCCTCCGGTATATATGTACTTTACCTTTTGCCCTTTAGCTAAAAGTTGATTTTAAAGATGACCACTCTACGCTCCATATAGTTAAAGAGTTCTCGTTTTCGCAACTTGATCGCGTACGTCAAATGCTAGCGCCGGCTGCGTTAGGTCTAAAGGATGTTAATATTTTTAGCTTTTACTTTATGCGCAAGCGCGTACCGCCCGGGCTGACTCTAGACATCTTCCTTTCTTGAAGGTCTTGTTATTAACTGCTCCTGTCCACAGGGATAATAGTAATTTTATTAATGCATGAAGTCCCCCATTTACTGTACTTTTTTCTTACGTATTTTCTTCTATAATGGAGCCTGTCCTCTGCGGATTCAGTACCCGAACTGCTTCATCATAGAAGTGAACGAACACGTAATTCAGAGGACTTGCAAGAAAAAAGTTTTATTTACGATCCTACATATGTATATTATTTATAATGTATTCTTTAGGGTGCCATGGATGTCCCTTTGGACATCTCAGGCTATGTCCGCCTTGATCACGTGAATCTTTTGCGAATCCATTTGCTTACACGAGAAGTCGCACATACACGTGTTTTTACCCAACGTTCCTGTCACCCGTGTTTTCCCCACTAGCGCCTTCACGTGCAAATTTGCCTCGCTGAGTACAGCTCCCCTTCAAAGTTGCTGCATAAACTTTACTCCGAGAAGTTTATCCCGGCGAACGTCCTCTTCAGCGAATGTTAATGCCCCGCTTCGCTATATCATTTCCTCGAGTTCTGCGAGGTCTGTAACCCTCACGACCTTGCAGGGTCTGCTCACTTAAGCCGGGCAAACGACGAGGAATTGCAGGTGGAGTCGAGTGGCCTTTCTCTCTTATCTCCGGTGAGTGTTGTCTTGTTTTTGGACTCTCGGCTCCCACTCGACCGGCCCTGTTTGTACAGTTAACGCTGTCACGCATCACGACTCCGTGTCGCTCTTTGGGCTGTCGGCATCTACAGTGCTTCGATGCACTCGACTATCTAAGTCTTAACGAGAAGTGCCCTTCGTGTACGGCATTCTTTAGTTCATATCCATTACTGTTCTCACGCCTTCTCCTACGACAGGGATCTGCCCTTTGTGCAACCAGCCGGCAGATTTCGACTCTCTTGTGGTGGACGGGTACTTTGCCTGCGCCAGCCGCGTAGACTTTGGTATTCACACGACATTTAAGATACTTCCTTTCTCTCCTTGTCGGAGCTCCTCCAGACGTTAAGGAGATGGTTATTACTTACACGGGTCCATGCTTTTTTCTTTTATATATTGCGCTAAGCGTAACTTATCTTATGCACATAGACGGATTGAATTGGGAGATTGCGTACAAAGACAATCGAAAAAGACCTAGAGGTATTGCAAAACTTGGAGTGATGGACTAGAAGTGCTTCTTTTTTCTAGTAGACCATATCGGGAAGGACCACCAGCAGTACGAAGAGGGCGACTATTGCTTGGTTGAGGATGACAACACGACGTGTAAAGGACTAAGAAGAAAAAATACTCGCAGAAACGATCCGAAAAGAAGCGGCTTCAGTGTTCATCATCTTTTGAGCGTTGGAAGCAGCGATTCGGAAGAAGAATTTTCTAACTCAGAGCCACATATATTTCAGAACGGCAGTAACAAAAATATTTCGCGAGCTCCTAGCACTGGGCTTGGAGTAGCCTTGTTCAATGCTGCAGGCAAAGAAACTGATAAATTATCTCTATGATTCTTTGACTTGCTATTTGTACCTACAACTCTATAGTTGTTAAAGTTTTGGGCCGTCTATGACCAAATCAAAATATCTGCGGGGACTGGTCGTAAGTAGATTTCGATGCTGCATAAGGAGTGAATTACCTACAAAATACGCTTTAGTTGTGGAAGGGAATGATGTATCACTGTAATGAAAAAGAATATACAAGAGCAGGTGATGGTTCCCTGCCCTGTAAGAGGGCCTCCAGTTATCGCAATAGTTAACTTCTAAGAAACTGCAAGAGTTCCGTAAGCTTCGAGGCGGTTTAACAGCAGACCAATTGTTGTTATTGGTTTTGCTTTTGAGTAGATTTCAGAGTGCTTGTTTATCCCGTTTACAAATATCTACTGCTATGGCAAGCCAATGTAATATTGAAGCTTCTGGTAGCCCTTGTGCGTGGGACGTTGGACCAACTTTAGAAACTACTTTATACTAGTTTTATAGGTATAACTTGTTTCCATAATACAGTTGATTTTGCGTTTATTAGTGGTAATTTGGGATTATCAATGCAGCTACCAACTAGCTAGTAATTTGGCGTCAAGCTGGGCAAAGTTTGCGTGGTGGTGATTAAAAGGTTTTGTTTATTATCAAGATAGAGTTGACGAACAAGTCAAACTCGTTATGGATGAATTCTACCAGAAGATGAATTCAATACTCGAATATAGAAAGAGATAAAGCACCCCTACTTCAAGAGAGTAGGGATGAATTTATTTTGCGTCTCGAAAAGGGGAATATAAGTACACGATAGACCTTGCAGAAGAGTATCCTTCGGATTTGAAAGCGGGTTAGGGTTAGTGTTAGAAGATGCTCGGTAAAATTGAGCGCAAACTGCTTAGTTTTGCTAATAAACTTGCTTATTTTGCGTCGTTCGTATACAGTTTTCCGCAATACTTCTCATCACAGTATACATATACATATATGTGCCTAGAGGTTTACAATAAGTGTGCGCTTCAAGCGTATCGCGAATGGTCGAGGGCATGTACCTATTTATGGCAAGTTCTTGTGTCAACTGCTGATTTCATCTCACTACTCCAAGAAGTGGACGCCCACCTTAAGGAGTCAGGTAATATTAAGGTATCGAATCCTTGCACAAAAGAGACAACAAAAGGAACAGTAGTTGCGTTTTTGGGAAAAAAACATTCTGTTCCAGGCCTCGCCGACGTGTGATTGCGCGGCGGTCGATGAGCGTGAGAGCTTGATTTGTTGCGTCCGCACGAGATCAGCCCAAGCAACAGACGCTAGCCATAATACGGCGCACATGAGGCGCAGTTTATTGCGCAGGGACATTTAGCTTACTGCACACATCAGCGGATAGGGACACATGGGTTGCCACTTTGACCTTCACCGCAACGAATTTTACGTGTGGCCCCAGGTTACTCGCTGATCGATGATGACGCTCGAGTATATTGTTAGAATCCCACAACTCCAAAAAAGTGGACGCCCACTTAAAGGCGGCAGGGAATCATTTGTCAAGGTATTGAGTCCTAACATATAAATGCCCTGGGAGCATCGTTGAAACCTCGATACCTCTAAAGGTTAGAGGCAAGGGGTAGTGCGGTATATTTTAATTTGACAATCGCTGCTCTTCTCACCGTTTCTTGTTGCTTCCCACTGCAACGCTAGTGAGTGGTTAGTTTCCAAGTAGCATCAGGGGTGGTGCTGTAGTAATGAGGAGCTCTTTATCCCTACAGTAGTCTTGGTAGGTCTCTCAGATCCCCTTGAGTTTTAAGTTTTTACTTTATAGCAAGTAAAAATACAGTTAATTTTTGAACATTTGTTGTTTACTGAGATATTAGGATAAAGGTCACACTAAATTTTAACTTCTACCTATTTTAAATGATTAGAAAACAAAATCAGGATGCAACGATAAAATTTAATAAGTCTTACATTTTTAATCTATCTTCAAATACTGTATAATTAAACGCCATATATTACCCCTGAAAATTAAAAAGAAAGTTCATTTAATACAAAAAAAAAATCACCAACATTTTGTATAGAGGGGCATCTCCCTTGGCTATATATTAACTATTTTTTCGCAACAATCGTAACGAATGACAAAGGAATGTTCTTAACACAAGTATATTTTACTATTTGCGTAATAATATCTTGTTTTTCGCTTTTTACCCTTACACTTAGAGCGGTCCCCTTTATGATCTTTTTCTTAAATCTCTAGTTCTTGAATACCTAAACTTTCATATATTCTAGCAGTTATGTTTCGCCGAATAATTTTGTTTATCGCACACTCCCTCAAATGTTCGTAAGTGCAAACGATAGATTTTAAAAATTTTTTTTTCTTTTTCATAAATTTATTTTGGTCAACTTTTTCTTCATATATAACTTGGGAAATCATACCAGCCACATTCGACATAGTGAAGAATATACCATGGGTAATCGGCTTGTGTTGCGGACGCATTTATACAGAGTACATAATTTGTCGACCATAACTACGTCTCCCTTGGTTTAATGTAGATTGTTACTCATGTTTCTTTTTTTCTCCAGTATCCTTATCAATATGTTAATTTTATACAAACTTGATAAAGAACAACCTGGCCTTTTTTGGGGATCTACGAAACTAGTGTGGATTTTTTTCGGAATCCAAACATAAAGACGGTGGGCGGATTTTACCATTGAGAAATAGTGGGTGTATTTCTCCTTTATTCTTTCTAATTGTACCCAGAATAGTTAGTTAGCGGTTCGGTAAATCACATCAACTAATTTATCACTGGTAAACCAGTTATCTATGGCAATGTGTCTTACAGTATTCCACAATGGATCACTAAGTCGTTTGCCAATACTAGCAGTATCATTGTCCACTTTAAATGGTCCCTCCGGTTGAGTTCCGACATATACTTTCACATATTTAGTATAGTACATTTTCGCATCTGCCAGAGACACCATATTTTTTTGGCTTATCTGGCATATATTGCTCGAAACCGTAACCTCCCTTATAAGTCATACTCGGGTGGAAGATAGGGTAGTTAGAGTTTTTTTTTTTCGGCAATAGATTAATATGCCGATTGGTGACAAGTTATCTGTAGTTTTCCTTTCCGTCCGGGGTCTTTATCACCGAATCGTGTGTACTTCCTTTGAAAACGGAATTCACCATAGGCATAGCAAGCCTGAAGATCTCTATACCTGTACCATTTGTGACCCATAGTTGCTCAATGTTTAGCTTACCACTCTTGATAATACCAGCGAGATACAATAGGCCAAGATAAGCTAATAATTCACTTGGGCTATTCTATTTAGCATTTCTTTCATGAGCAAAGTTTAATATGCTTAATGGAATAAAATTATTGGTATTTTCAACAATTAACTCAATAATTTCTTCAGCAAAAAGACACTTCCAAATCTATAGGTGTACTTTTTCCTTTAGATCGGGAAGTTACTCCAGTAAATGTTATAGTTTGTGTACTTGTTCTAACGTTTTATTTCGGTGGAGCCATTTTATGCCACTTAGTATCCCCATCTTTTCCCATATACCATGGCTCAGCGCCTACTTCTTCATTTACGTTATCTGACAACTCTTGCTCCGTGTCAGATTCTTGTTCTCGGATTTCATAATTAGCGACATCGTGTATGTGCTCGTCACCACCATCCAACTTGAACGCCTCCATTTCATGACTTTTTTCAATACAGGTTCACCCGTGACAGTCATTTAGAAAAATCGATGCTGTACAGTAGCAGGCCAAGTGTTCGCGAGATTGATTATTAAGACTTTGTTAGTTTTCCGCTATATCCTTCATCTCATAGCTAACATAATAGGAGGAGGTTTAAGCCATAAGGTGTCAACTAATTTCCATACAGATAACTATTGAGCTCAAAAAACGTTTACAACCATAAAAGTGGTGCAAAACCATGAAGTAATCCATATTAACCCTACACCATTCTCAATTCGCATTTACGGTGTTCTTAGTCGAAAAGCAATCAAAAAAAGTTTCCTTTCTTGTAAAGCACCGAAGAATACTTAGACCGACCATCTCCTACGTGGCCATGCAGCTGCAGTACTTCTAGAACCCGAATAACACTAAATACCGGTTTGGTATGCAATTGTTTTGTGCATCAAAGTATTTGTGGTACTCTTATTTATTTTGTTTTTAAAACACTTAAAAAGAAATATGTATTCAGGCGAATAAAAGTTTATTTATAAAGTAAAAACAAAGTTTATTAAATTTTTTATTAAAAAATAAATAAAAAGGCATCATTCTTTAAAAAAGACTGCTTGTTATTTCTCATTATGCTACAAATCTATAGATAATATTACAATGAAAAAAAATGCGACTAAAGATTTTTTAAATATTTTTATTAGAGAGGAAATGTGAGCGGATCATAGAAGAACGCAGCAATGGGAGGGTACTTTTTCTATTTTTTTTGGAGCTCTCCGGGCTTGCCTAGTGAGCTCACAAAAACACTCCTCAATATTAAGCCGGTTTTTCGCGCTGGTCTCCAAATAACCTACATCTAAGTCCCGAAGGCTGTTGAGGATTTCCTCGTTGGTTAATTCTCTTTCGTGCTGAAGATCGGCCTTATTAGCGGCCATTATACAAGGGAAGGATTCAAACTCTTTGATCCGTTTCACCTAAGTTTATGGGTTAAACGCTAATAAGGGTAGAGGACATCCCAATCATTTAAATTGACCTGATTGATAATAGATTTTGCTTCTTCAAGCGAATCGGCGTCGGTGATGCTGAAAACCACCACATAGGCATCGCCACCTCTTATAGTGTGATCTGTTGGTAGAAATATATTTTATTTATGTGAGATTGACCAACAAAAGTTAATTTTCAGCTACCCGACAATAAGGTGTACTCCTCCTGGCCAGCCGTATCCACCACGTCAATGGCTACTGGCACTCCATCCACAACAATCCGTTTGTGATAAGTTTCCAGTATAGTAGGATCGTACACAGTCTGGAAAGTGGATTGTGTAAACTGAACGGTTATGGAAGTTTTTCCAACGCCTCCAGCACCCAGCATAATCACTTTCAACTATGAGATATATATAGATATAGACAGATGTAGATATTGCTTAAAGCAAAAAATGGCTTCAGGAAAACTAAGACTTTATAAAAAGTATCCCAATGAGTTATGCCCCGAATGCTTTTAAAATAGTTTATTTATATTTACAAGTGAGCTCACAAAACTTCTGTTTGGGTTTTTTAATCCTCAATTTCTTGCGAAAGAATTGGATTGGTAACGCTCAGTAAAAGGGGTAGGTAGAGAAAAAAAACTTAAACTCCACTTTAAAAGCAAACTTTTACTTTTTACGACTTATAGACATGCGTATGGGCTAGCACAATTGTTATAGAGAAAATTCCAATTAATAACTCGGTCGACCGAGTAAAAAAAAAAGTACTCTTTCAGAGGTAAATTCGCCCATTCTGGCGAGGAGAATAAATTACTTGAGGAAAGAATAAATCCACTGAGGGCGAACAAAAAGAAAAGTTAGCAGATCGTAAAAATAAAAAGTAACATCTTTTGTGTTTCAGTCAATACAACTACTACTTATAGTCCTACTATACCCAGTTGATAAGTGTTACCTTTATTTTGTCATATTTAGAATGCAAAATTACCTTCTCTTCCTTTAAATATTACGAACTTAGAATGTTAAATAACGAAGAGAAGACAATGCAACCCATCCACCAGATTCGTCTAAATAAAAGAGAGTGCGAATCGTGCACTATAGTATGATGATCTTGCTACTATAAATCAAATGCTGTTGCGACATTTGAACTTTTCCATAAAGAGAAACAGTTAATTAAAAATTACATACAGGTTAACTTTATTGTTAGCATCTTAATTAACAAACAAAAGTAACCACGAAAGAAATTGGAAATTTTAGCTCATTAATTGAAAAAAAAAAGTTATAGAAATATTATTGTGAATAGCTAAATTGTTTTAATAGTACTCAATGCACTCTATTTTTTTACAGTTGTATTAGAATTCAGAAATATAAAAAGTCGCACTTATAATACGTGATATTTTCGGTATTGTGGTATGCTGGTAATTACTAGCAGTCGCCTCTCGTATTTGGCACCTTGTGGTCGTAATAATAAAACTTAGCATTATAAAAAGCTAAATAAATATTAAAAAAATATTTTTTTTTTAGTTAATAAAACATACAACTTTCTTAATTCAAAACTACGATAAAAAAAATTTCCAATTTTTTCTTAACCAGTAGAAATTTAATAATGATTTTGTAGTGCTATAATCTTACCATTAAAATTTAAAAACTAAAACAGTGTCGTAATTTTTTTTAAGCATATATTTACGAATGCATTAATGTAAAGAAACTTTAAGTTTATTCGTTTTTAATTTTCGATTAATTTACTTTACACTATAATAAAAACTAAGATAACTTCATTGTTATACAGCTTATTATAAAACAATATGACGAATACTGGATAGTAAGGGCGCCCACTGATAAAACTAGATGGGCTTATTAAGGTCTTAATTATTCAAGGTGTATATAAGCCTATTTATACTTGTAGTAGTGTTAAAGTAAAAAGTGTCCTAGCTGGTGAGAATTTCTTTTATTGAAAAAAAAAAACATTAAGTGTTGTCTTATTGACATGTTTCAAAAACAACTTAAAGAGGGTCGCATATACCGAGGGAAAATGTAGTAAATACGGTTAAAGATGGTTCGGGGTTTGACATAGGTTTTAAGAGGCCCCACGGTTGTTTTAAAAATGGAGCTATCTTCTTTAATTTGCGTGAACTTCTACCAATCGACCAAAAAAAATTTCAAAAAAGTTATAGCGCCAATTCGAGAGCGTTCGGTTTTTTTAAAGATCTCATGGGACAGCGTTGCATTTTAAAGCATATACAGTTAAGATTTTTCCGACTACTTGAACGAAGCTAACACAGATTAAACCGCAATTGTTTTATCTGTCAGTATAAGGACCCTTCGGTTAGTTTAAGGAGATGAAGTTGTTAAAAAATTGATGTACTTGCTAGCTCAAAAACATAAATATCCTTTTCTAACAATAAATTTTTTTTTTTGATGAAAATATTGCTAGTTACTTCATTATTTTTATATTTATAATAATTTAATATTAAATCTAATATTAATGTGACTAGGCTAGAAAAAATTGTTATATAAGGAATAAACTAGAAAAAAACAGGTGTAGTACCTGATTTACTTAAAAATTTTGTAACGTGTATTGTAGTGATTAGGCCTGGTAACTATAACCTTCGCAAAACCTGCGTTAATATATAATTGAGTTTTAGAAGAAGGTAAACTAGAAAAATAGCTGTAGTACTTAGTTTAATTTTGAAACGTTATAGGCTCTTAAAGGTTTTTTTGCTCTTTAGAGAAGCTATCACAAATTTGTTTAGTCTCTATAAATTCTTACTTTCATTGTAGAGCCCTGGAGGCATTACCTAGGGTGATCTAAAATGGTATAAGTACTTGAAGGTTTTACCCAATTATTAGTATAAATATCACTTACCACAACAGGCGCGCTCCGAAGGTAGAGAGTAGGCCTAAATTCCGATAAGAGTGCCACTAAGTGCCCTTGAAGTGGGAAGTGGGTGATTCATTCTCAGCGCTCTCCGGGGCTCTGCTACAGAGTAATTACCTCACTGAGCAGTCAGCCATATGATCGGTGAAAAATGCCTTGTCACAAGATCAACTAAAAAGGCGTGTGCTGCGTCTCTTGAAGTGCGAGAAGGTGGCGTGATCAATGTCGTTTATCGCTTAAATGTGGCTCAACAGAGCAGTAGTCACCCGAAGGAGGTATCGTTCTTGGATAAGGAGCTTCAGTTAGTCAACAAGCGGTCGAAACAGGACTCAACTTCATGTTTTGTCGTGGCGGTATAGTAAGCTGTGGCCACAGTACCTGTAAGTTGGACAACAACGGCGTCCATTGGATAACCTGGACTGTTAAAAGCTTAGTGAATTCTCGGCCCCTTTTTTTACAAAGCCCATTTCAAGTAAAACTTGCCACGAAAGGTTCCTAGAAAGAGATTATTGACGGCGAAAGACTGTAATATAAGCGATATTTACCACATCTGATGTGCCAAATTTGGAGGTGCAGTCGTTAAAACTTTCGCCTTGGCTCTTTAAACGGGGCGACAAGGTCTATGGTGTTTAGCTTGGTTAAATGTTTCCTTTAATTCTATTAACTAAGTCCCAACTGCCTTAGTTGGAAAAGATACGGAACTCTATTCTTTGGGCTCCAACAGCTCCTACAGCCCTTGTTTCCTGGGTGGAACACCGTTTGTATTTTAAAATAGCTGGATATGGCGGCGCGTATATAGCTTTATTGATAATGGATTTTATTTTCTTTACTCTCTATATTACCGTTAATTAATTGTCGTTAATGTAGCAACAATAAACCAAGGAAGTCTAGTTTTAGTGAAGTGTGTAACCTACTCAAAAGAGTTTTAATTTTGGAGACTAATTAATTATATATTAAGCTAAAAGAAAAAAGAATAGCTGTTACCCCAACTACACAGTTCCAATTCCTTTGAATATGTACTATATTGGTCTTTACATTTTAATCTAATGCTAGTTATGCAATTAATTAATGGCCCTCAGAGCATAGTATCAATTAGAGTATAATGCGCTAATCAGTTGCTCTGTTTAGTAGTTATATCAGGACTCTCATAGGATAGGACCAAATGTTTCTCTAAACTTTTTTCCCTAAGCGTTTCCCGAAAAGTTACCTTATTTGGTGCGCCATAACTCTTTGAACGAAGACCGGGGTCTGGAACAAATCGACATTTCCAATATGCATTCCGAGGAACAGTGTGCAGAAGAACTTATAATAAACCCGGATAGGTGAGCACTTCAGCGCAACTTCTTATTTTTATATATATATATATATACTAGGTAATGAGCAAGTCCGCTAAAAATAAAATGTATCATTACGCACAAATAATGTGAATTATTAAGCAAGGCTATGCAATTTTCGCCGATTTTACCGAGCAATTCCACAAACAACCATTACAAATGAATAAATGCTACTGTATCAGCCAATACGAATTTGCTTTAGGGAAGGTAGACGTTATATCCTTTTTGCACATACCTTATTAAATTTTTTAAATATATCTAAACTTTTGAATTTGGTTAAAAATATGTATACTATATTATAAGTTTCAAACTACCACGTATTATAATACGTTTTCTTTATAACCTATGGTATCTGAGAGTTCAAATAGATAGTAAAGATTTTTCTTTCACGTATGAAAACTGCTTATAATGTTTTGAGTAGAGTCGCATCGGTCAGAAATTTTTTTATTACGTTAAAGTTGGTAAAAACTTTACTGACTTTAATTTATATACTTGTAGAGCAATTAAAGGATTTTGTAAGGTAGTACCTATATATTTGGTACTACACGGACATTATTTTAACCATTACTTTTATTTGTCTTGAATCAGACTTTTATAGAGACCCTAAATCTTGGAACTGCTGTTTTGTATACGTCATACCATGACATATTAAAAAATTATTAGTTACATTTTTACTTGTTCCGGCTAATTTGTATATGATATAGTCCAACTTAAACATCTAACTTACATGATTTTTCACTATAGTATAACAAGTTTGACGGGTACTTATATTTTCTATGTTAATTTTACTCTCGGTACGAGTACTTTAATAAATTAACTATAGTCCCTATGCCATTGATGTGGGAGTAAAATGGAAACAGAACGAGATTCATTGAATTGCTCCAGAAACTATTAAAAATGCGAAATCTAATGTTATATTAGTCGCTATTGACTCTAATAATCACGACAACATATATGGTAGTATTAATTTTCACCAAAACCTTAAAAATTCTTTTCAACTTGATAATTAACAGAAATATAGTTAAAAAAAATGATATATTTCAAACATTTTTTTATTTAAAAAAGTTCAAGTGTAACAAAGTATGTGAAGGTACGACTTGACTATTACAACTTTTACTTTCCCCTTCACATGGGGATTAGTGTTCGTGGGAGGCGTGCAGGTTTTTTTTAGTTATGATACGATTATGCATTACTAAAAGTTTCTAATCATTTAGCTTTCAACGGTTTATGGCTTTACTACTTTAATATTTTTACAAAGATGATAATTAAGTAAAGTTGTAAAATATATTTATATACTGTTAAACCTTAGAGCAAAGTATTTAAATCCAAAGCTATCCACTTGGGTAACTTTACTATACTCGTTAAAGCAAAACCAAAGAAGGCCTTAGCATCTTACCTTATACTCTTGGGAAAGATTTTCAATAGATATATAACTTGCTTCAATGTAATTCTTAAATGTATGCAAGGAAAAAAAAACAATTAAATTATTTCAAGGTTTTATAGTAGTCAATATTATTTTAAATTCTTTAATAATATAAATATCGCTTTTTTATATTGTAAGAGAGCAGCTACTCCATTGGAGGCAAGCAAGGAAGGCCTGCAGTAAGAAATTATTGACTTAATAATAATAAAAATGATTGTCTCATACGATTTTTATGAACTACATACAAGTTAAGCGCTTTAAGTGGCATAACACAGTCAACTGCTGCTTACCTGTACAATAAGGGATGTCGTATTCAACTGGCTTACTTGTCTTGTCTGAATCAGTGAATGGTATCGCCTTACATAGAAAAAATTAATAAATATAATTAAGATGAAAAATTTTATAACTTTCTATAAATCATTGTTCAATTTTTAAATAGACTTTGTAATAGTATTTATATATCTTATTATAATAATAAATAGCTGAGTATAGCTGAATGTAAATTGTATTAGATTTTTATATACTTTATAAATATTATAATAGTTTTTTTTTCCACCCCTAAACTTCAAAAGGGCACGCTGTTTATATTTTATTCTTAAAACTTCAGCGGCAGGCAACAAAGAACAGTATTAAGCTAAACAACCGATTTTTACACGCGCTGCACAACTTAGTCTCTCTAGTATGAAACAATACAGCTTCTGTTTAATAAAACTTTATATAAGCGGTGGAAGTAGGGCAAAACGACTTAACGAGATATAGTATATAATAGTAATAACTAAATTAGATTTACTTATAACCTGTGAATTAGTCGCCTTCACTTCTTTAATTTAAACAAAGTAGATATATAGTATTTCTTCGTTAGCGATTCGATAATAATAGTTGATAAATAGACATTACTATCGTTAAGATGCTCGTGCTCATCCGCAGTTGACTTGTTGAAATTTTTAAGCTGGAGGTAGGAGAAATGAAATAACTAAGATTATTAACTAAAGACATTATACTAGTTTAAGTCGATATATTTAAAATTACCTTTGGACAATCGTTGATGGTCATGCGGTTATGCTGAGTATAAATTTTAGTTATTAGTAAATTTCAAAGTAATATAATTTTTAGGTTAACGTCGTAATTAGGAGCTGTTATTTTGGATAACTGGGAGTTAGCAATAACATTCAGAGTCCCTCTTGAAAAACTTTTTAATTATAATAATAGTCATAGTAAACGTAAATACTCCATAAAGTTGGGCAGGGTAATTTCCTTCAATTCTTTACAATTTTTTATCTAAATAGGCAAAGTAAACTTATTTTATTTGGAATAGAGTAAAACTGCTTTTCTAAAACGAGACCTCGACGCTTCCAGACTCCAAAGTGATTATTTTTAAAGACTTTAGAGCATTGTTATTTTTAATAACGACTTCTAATAATATAGTTGCTTGCCTTAGGCGTATACCAAACAGTTTTTATGAACGCTTTTACCTGTACTTTTCAAACGAGGCGTGGCGATGGTTTCTTTTATAATATAAATCTAAAGTTACTGCAAGGAAGGCTTATTATGAGAGTTACTTAAATCCATATTCCCTTGCAAGCGTATATACTCTGCACTTTTGGCTTTCAAGCTAAAGTTTTGGAGCCCCAGCGTATTCATTACCATCACTCTCTTTATAAAATGTATTTTGCTTGTAATAGTAAACTTGGTAGTCACAAAAAATAAACCACGGTCTTAGTAGGATTACGAAGTTCAATGTTTTCAAGGTTATGAGTGTCCACAACTCTGACCACCGCAACAGCTGCAGTAGTGAGAATCAAACCTAAACCGAAGCTATAACAAATTTCTGACACTCTAATTTGGGCAACAGCAGAGTCCCTCCTAAGAATTTTGTTTTCTCGATATTAATAGTTCCTGCTTTCTTTAGCCCCGGGAATGCCAGGTGGTTTATCCCTGTACAGTTAAAAAATTCGTGAGATTAATAAGCAGTCACGGTGGCCTCTATTGTTGCCTGCAGTATTCAAAATTGAGATCGTTTCACATTCTTTCAATTGTGGTAAGTAAAGTCTGATGGGGCCGTCTGCGTATACTTTACTCAAGTCTAGTGTGTGTAACATCTTTATTAAGGGAGCTATTAGCTGCTTAAAACTTGAGTTGAAAAAGATCAACGCGTTCGAACTTTGCAGTAAAGATAAATTTACAATGCTAAAAAGTTTGTTAAAGTAAATTCTAAACATATAATATTCATAAAACTACTTCAAGTCCGAATTTATGAATTCCATCTCTTTGTTATACTTTAGAGTCCCGAATTCAAGTGGATTCGACGCAGACGAATGGAGCCCTGTTACTTTTAAAAATTCGATTTTCTCAACTTTTGGCATTCTTAACCTACTTATATAAGGCGTAGGGTTGTACATATGGGAAGATAAAGATTATCGTAAGAAAGACCACCAGTAGGCCCAATTAAATAACCCTAGACAACTAGTAAATAAATAAGGGAACTATTCTGAACTTCACTATGCTAACACTTTATAGTTTAAGCGCAGTATTCCATGTACTTAATTCCCACTGACAGCTGACTTTCTTTAGGAATTAAGAGCAGTCTTTTTAATTCTTTCAAACTTGGAAAAGATAAGTTGGTTACCCCTTGGAGACCTGAAGGCGCAGTGTCACATGGAAAAATCAATATTTATATACATGAATATCAAGTAAACCAGCATCGACAATCTCCAGATTTTTAATGTAATCAGTCAAAGGAAGTTCTCTATATGTTTTTGTCAGTTATGATTTTTAAAAGACCGCCACCAATATTATATAAGGTGACAATATATGAAACTAACAAAAAGCTTTTTGAATTGTTAATCAGTAGATTTTCAATTCGATGGCACAAAGAAAATCTTTCATATTCGGTCCCTTCTCTCAGTACTATATTTTCGCACTCCACCACAACTTTAAGCAGAGGGTAATAGATTATATTGCTGCGTTGGTAGTAAAAAGAAATATTATTATAACCTTACTTGCATAGTAGAACGATACCTTGAAACAACGGAAGTTATAAAGAAGATGGCAAAATAAAAACTAAGTACAACAAAAGGTATACGGTCTTTAAAATATTTTTTAGATAGTTCGATATAGACATTTGTCTTACTCGCGGTTGCAATCTCGCTAAGGCCTATATGTAATTATTTACATAGTTTTATGGGTGCTTAAGAAGCTTACTGCTTTCTACGAAGGTCAATTTCTTTAAGTTACTATCGCGAATCTTCAACCTTTTGATAAAAGCGGTACGCCACTCAAGTGCTTCAGGAGTTTGTGTACGTGATTCAGTAGCTTTAGAACTCTGTAAACGAATAAAAAAAAATTTACTTTTGCTAAGGGGAGCTTTAAGTAACAGTAATTTCTAATAAAAATTTTTATAATTTTTACAAGTAATATCTATAATCGCTTGAAGCAAACAGCCTAATCAATTAGTGTGGGCTAAAAAGCCCTCCAAAATTTTATATACGACCTAGCACAAGGAAAATATCTGACAAGATGTCGTCCCTACCTTCTCCATACCACAAATTTGGGTAGTTCTGAGTTGTGTATTGTAGAACCCCTTTAGCGTGTTGTAGTTGAAATTATAAACAAACCTCCTTTAAATTACTCGAAAAAATAATCAATTAAAAAAACGCTTTTTTAATATAACTCATTATGCTTGTTTTTAACAGCTAACCTTAGCTTTATTAGAGAAGCTATTGGTAGACCTACTTTTGGGTAAGCAGTTTGTTTATTAATATTTTTTGTGTGGCTAATTATCTGATACATTTTGCTCAGCACACTTCATACCTAAAACTACAGCCTCTTGAAAACATTATTTTATTTTTTTAATATTTGTAAAATATTTTTTAAACTTGAGTTCTCACAAATTCCTCACCTTTTCCATTTAAGTTTAGGGGAATATTAATAGTATTACTGAATCACTTATGGGGCAAAACACCACCAGTGACATTTTAAAAGTATCAAAAATTTAGTAGCATGTTAAAAATTATTATTTTACAATAGCGTTATTTCAAATTAAAAAGTTTCTATAAATCTATGAGGGCAATATATAGTAAGGGCGCCAACAAAATTATGAATCTCTGTCACAGTAGTATTGTAGACCTTAAACTTACAATGTAGTTGAGAATATCCCTCCCAACATAACATTAAATTTAACAGTTTGTAAAATAGGATAAATGTTCTTGGAGTTTTGTAAAATAAAAGTTTGACTTAAAAAAAAATTAATGCTTTTTTTTTATAGCTTTTTTCCGTTTATCTTAAAAAGTATAAAATTAAAATCAGTTTATACCACTGAACTTAGGGCAGCCAAAACCATTACAGCCACCGCGATATTTTAAACAAATTTTGCTTGCCTTATATCATGGAACCCTTTTCATTGTGCTCTAATAAGCAAGGTAACATTAAGATATTTGATAAACCTAACATGAATAAAAAAGCAATGAGTAAGAATAAAGTTCCACTTTTAGTAGTACAAAACTAATTAACTACCACTTTAGAAAATACAAAAATTAAGTTAGGAGCTTCTTTTAAATGAGTGTATAGTTTTGCACGTTTACAAAAAGGCTTTTAAGGATCTGTTATCCTGGTTTATTATTAGTTTATAGATCAAAGCAATGCACAGAGTGCAAATAGTTAAACAAACCAATAAAAATTAGTTAGAATGGTGTTGACAACGCCGAACTATTACACGCTGTCCCTTGCTTAAAAAACATGATACTACTGCCAGTGATTACTAGTGAGCTCGATGTTTGTATGGCTCCTTGACCTGATTAAGTATTAAAAAAGACATTTACAATAGGTCTTCTACCTTTAATCAATACTGACCTGTTAATAAGAAGTGGCTGCCTTTCTCTTTTCCTCCTAGTTTTATTCGATTTATGAGTTCTAAACTTATGGCACATTGACTGTGTTTTTTTACAAAGATCATATATTTTTCTTTTTAATGTTTAATACTGAACAATGCTTTTTTAATTTGTGTTATCATAAAATTGCAATAAACAAATTTTTTCCGCTTTTTTTAATAAATCTATTTTGTTTTAATAGCTTTGTAATCAGATTTATTTAATTTTAAATTAAGTTATATGAAATGCTTCATAATCGCAGGGTTTTATATGCAATAAAAAACGGAAGGTGTTTGTCCTTTTTTTTGTTGAAAGGTTTCAGCCAATATTTTTATTTTTTTTATCGTACTCTCCTTTCCTGTGAAATAAAAATGATAATAAGAAGTAATAATAAGCTCTTTTGAGACATTTTTAACAATGCCAGCATAATTAAAGGAAAATAAAAGATTCTAAATCTAGTTAAATTCAGCGAACCGCGATAGCAAAATATTCAAACTCAGAGTCTATAAACGTGTTAATTTATATTTATACTCCGCTCAATAAAATAAAGATTATGGTTATTTCTATTTTTATACTTACGAAACAAAGAAATGTAACTTTTAAAATACGAAAGCGTTAGATAAAAGGGGGCGGCGCGGTAATATAAATTAAAAAAGTGTGCTTTAGGTAGGTAAACATCTGCTGTACTGTCAAACCTTAGATCCCCCCTTTAGAGGATTTAGCACACACTAAAAATCATCCTTCATGAAGTTACAGTTAGGATGCTATTGAAAAGATTATGTAGGCAAGTTAAACGTGCTAAAAAGGAGATGCGATGAAGTGAGTTATACTATATCTCATTAGCTCTCATTAACTTATGGGTGTATAAACATCCAAACATCTTTAAAAATGCATTTGTAATTAAGTGATAATTTACATAATCCTTTTCTCCATGTACAGCTCATTATTTCTCATTCTCTTGTAGTTGTATAAACATCTAGAGTTTTGGAAACTGCGTTTTACAATTAGATGATAATTTACATTATAAACTTTTCGATATAAAGCCAATTTGAAATTGACTTACAGTCCAAACCAGAATCTAATAAGCAGTCTAAATTGGTCCAATTTCTGGAAACACTAAAGAAGAGAGCTTTTTCCTTTGCTATGTGGTTATGTACAAGAACGGGTCGCGTGCGTGCCCAGAAAGCTTTCTTTGTTCTTCGTCTTATATACCTCTTTAACGAAGCTAACTTTAGTGGTGGTTAGTGACTCGTTAAATTATACAGATATTAAGTGATCTTTGTTTAAATAATTTAATGAGAGCTAGGACAATGCTAAACCTTAGGAATAAACCACTCTAACTATAAAAAGTTAAATATAAAGCTTAAAAATTGAAAAGGTCAACTAAAAAGAATAGGGGAGGGAATGGTGGTGATTACAGAATAACTGTCGTGTGTGCATTTTTTTCCCTACGGAGTGTTCTTTCGTCTTACTAAATAGCAGGAGCTTTTCAATTGGTAATAACTTCGCTGCTTGCGCTCACCAAGTAAAGCATGGTGCTCAAAGCCCGAGATTTATAACACACGTCGCTTTCTAACCAAATTTTAAAACTATTTTCGCATGACGGGAAATATTTGAGTTACACCAGCTACTCTTTTCTCTATCATAATTAATATACTATACGATTTAACAGATACATTAGAATAACATGGAATCTTTTTATGGATTGACATTGACCAGCAAGGGAAAGTGTTTTACTTATTAATGATTACAATCTGATCAACAAGGGAGTGTGAATAAGAGCATTATGGTATAGGTGTGCACCCCATTATTAAAGAATGGATGGGTTGGTTAAGGTTATTCATCCTTTTATATTATTTGGACTTAATACCTCAATTAATAATTTTGTCCTCTCGATTGGGCAGTCGCTCTTTGGCGTAGTGGAAAAATCTACCAGTCAAAAATCCAACGCCCTCTAAAGGTTAAATTCGTACAACTGTCATAAGGAAATTGAGAGTTGTCGTCGTAGCTCAACAGTTAAGGGTATTGACCCGAAAACTTAAAGTCGTGGGTTCGATTCCCACTGACGCGACCATCAAAGACCAAAAAGGAGAGCCACGGCAACCCTCGATCCCGGTATAATAATTTGACGTATTTAGCTTGTTATCCTCACTCTAATAAGAATGTAACCAAAGGGCAGTAGAAGGGAGCATTAGAACGGAAACAAGAAATGAGGGAAGACCTATTTGCTTTTTATTAATGTTAGTCTTTCTAAATATATTTTAAAATAAGCAACAAATCACTAAGTCATCCTTGTGTTTATGGTTTATATATTATTTTAATTTAGTAAAGTTTAATCATTAAAATATAGTTAATTATTGGGTGATGATTTCGTTGTAATTTTTATATTACACTTAGAAAAAAAAACAAAACTATAAGGCATAGGGTTAACCTTGTATCAGGTTTGCATCGATTTTATACATAAAATTTATGAATTTTTCATAATTAAAAATGTTCGGAAAATTTCTCAGTTACGTTATTTTGAGATTTTAATAGCTTTCAGTCAATTACACTCTTAAGGAAAGCTAGTTACTAAATTTGGATGTGTTCATGACTTATATATTGGACGTTTAGTTCTCCAAGAAAGAAATTAACTTTAAAAAGTTTGAATTGGTGTTTGTATAAAGTAAACTAGAGAAAAAATAGTTCTCTTTGTTACATTTGACGTGTCATAGTTAAATTTAAGTTTAAAGTCTTTCTCTGGGTAACATACTAAAATTAACCTTAATCGTTGAAAGAAAAAGTGATCAGTTGTCGTTGGCCATAATACGATTTAATAAGACAATTTTAATTAAAGAAAATTTATTGGGGAAAGAACCGTTAGATATGGATCACCCCTTTGGACACATTTTTATTTTAACGTTTCTTAGCTGCCCGCACATTTTCGATATTTTGAAATCAAAAATATACGCTTTAGTATTTTGCGTGAAGACTGAAGAAAATAAACTTTTAAAATCTCATCTTACTTCATGTTATCGAGATATTGTCGCTAAAAGCTTAATTGTTCTACGTTACTTATAAAAAGTTTTATAGCTAAGGGATATTCGTTGTTGACTTGCAATCCAGTTGTTTCCGTCCATTATTTCCTAATTAATTATTATATTTAACTAAATCCTCGTCGTTACCCAGGGAACCTTCTATTATCGTCGCTATTGTTTATAAAAATTAGCTTTAAACCTGTAGAGTGTTACGGTCAACTTATGGACATAGCAATAAAAAGTTCACAGAATCAGAACAACGAGATGTCTTAACAAAACTAGTATAAGAAGCTTAAAAAAAACTTGAGTGAGAGAATTTTACTAATTTTTCTCATATACACAAAACACAAGCATAAAAGGTATATAGTTCATAACAGCTTTATAAGTGGGAACATAAAAGACTATCCTTTACAGTTACCAACTATATAGTCCTGTGGACTTAGAAATTAAATCAAAAAAAAGCTCTACTATTAAAATTATAAACATAAATAATAGCAACGACCATTAAATGATATCGCGAACTGCGTAGAGCTAAAACTGTGAACACTAAATTTCTACTTCCTATACTTAAATTAATTACAAAGTTTTGTTTTAATAAATTTTTCTTGTATTGATTCCTATAATCTTTTACTTGCCAACAATTTAAACTTAAATTTGTTAAAGGAAGCAGAGTTCTACCGAATTTAATTATAAACAATGAAAACAATTGCTCTTTCCTTTATTTTAAAGTTTAACACGAGTTGGCCTGTACGGCTATTATTTTGTGCGAAATAAACCTAGTCAGAGCAACTTATTTAGAGTATTTCATAAATATAGTTCTTTTTACTAACAGATATAGACGGTAACACAATTATATATTAAAGTAGTTAATAGGTTGGCATATAACGTTCATGACCAGCTTTGCGTTATAGCCTTTGTAGAGTTTTATAAAAAAGTATTCGACTTGGCCGCTATTTAGTAGCGCCATAACCGTAGCATATAATGGACAAGCTATGTTCTCTTCATGTAGCTAATACTGAAGTGTCCCCCCGTCAATTCGCTACTATAAGTAACTGTTTTAATTATATCCTCCAAATATTATAATATAACTGTTTAACTTTTCCTGCTTTTTGCTAATATGGAGGAACCGTTACAGGGCAAAAAGGGACATCACATAGAACGGCAGGAGATAGGTAAGGCCCTATTAAAAAACACGTGAACAAATTTCATAATCGACTGCACGTGCTCTGGAGTTATATGTAGAGATTGGCTCTCAAGTTTGGCTCTTATAATATTTTCTCCTGCTGCCCTCTTGCTCTGCTTTTGTTTGAAAGTTATTTTACTTATTATTAAGACTGTAAAATTATGGATGGTAAAGACAAAGTTATCCATGCAAGAGTTAAGAAAGTTCTTGGTAGAACTGGATCTCAGGGCCAGTGCACTCAAGTGCAAGTGGAGCTAATAAATTCAGGTCTAATCTTTTTATTTGTAATTAAATAATGATAATAAACTTTTAGACAGTACCAGTTAACGGATCCAATCGCACGCTTATTCGTAATGTTAAGGGGCCTGTCCGTGATGGTGACATTTTGGCCCTTCGCGAGAGTGAACGTGAAGCTCGTAGGCTTCGTTGAACTGATTTTGCATTTTCATGTATTTAGTGTTACGTAGTTTTCTCTCTGCCGTAATTTTTCAAAGAAAAATAAAAAAACTTTCGGTGTATACTATCAAAATTTGGTCCCTTTTTATTGGAAGCTTTTGAAAAGTTGTCCTAAACATTACTTATTTTCGTTATCTTGTGGTAATACTTTAAGAAAAAATGTTTTACTTTAAGCTTATTTCTTATTATTAACTGCAGACCATTTTTTTTAAAGAAAAGTACAATAAAAAATTCAGTGGGATACCTTTCACTTATATTTGTGATGCCTGAAGTACATGTTTTTCGGTACTAAAAATGAAACAAATACTTTAAAATTTAGTGGGTTTTTTTGAATTTATACCTTTTTAAGAAACGATGAAAGCTTTCTTTGTATTATTAAAAACTTTTATTATTATAATAAAATTTATAAATTTGTTAGTCTTTATTTGGCTTAAAATGAAATGTGCTTATGCCCTAAACGATATATGCTTGCAAAAAATGTTTAACCATTAATTTTTTATCTTCCACTTAGAATTTTAGTTAAATTAAATAGTTATAATAAAACTTTATTTATAGGTAAATAATAATAATAAACATTTATAATGACTTAAAATGTCGAAGTCGACAAAGCCACTAATTAAAAAAAGCGGGGATGGTTTTTTTTCTTATGTGGAACACCAATTCCAGCAGCTCGTCAGTCGGCCGTCCACACACGAACCTCCTGAATGCCACTCAATATTTCTAATGAAAGTTAAAGAGGGCTGCTCATTTTTATAAATACCATCACTACCACTTCCATCGAAGCTGACGAAAAAAGTCTCTCAGCATAGCAACTTTAGCGGCCTTTTAGTATATCATAATAATAATAGAAAGAAGATAACCTTCAACGCATCCAAACTTTTCCAAAAGTTTTTTGCAAATGTTATTATTCGCCAGTTCATCGTTTTGTTCCTTTTGAAAGTACAGCGATTACAATAAATATTATATTTGACAGGTGCTTACAAGGCACGTGGCAATAGGGTTTAAAAAATTTTGGAAACGAGTATACTTGTCTATCAAAAATAGCGCATTCGGAGCATCTCTTTATAAATTTTCTTAATAAATAATAAAATAATAAATAAAAAACTTTTATGGACTTAACTATTTGACTTAATACTATTCAAAAATTATGATTAAACGAATACGGCATAGCAGTTAGACGCAATGATGGAGCTAAAAAGTCACGTGGTATAGGGATCACACCTGTCTCCCAAATGGACTACGCTTCAACTGACCCCCAATTCGTCGCAGTGTGGATTGACTTTTTTCAATATATTTGCTGATGACAATGGCAATAAGTAACAATGGTTATAATAATCAATATATATGAACCCACGGCACGAGCAACGCTGGGAGCGGGTTGATCTCTGTTGAAGCCTTATCCTACAAACTGGATTTACCGCATAAGTATAACAAAAAAAAAGTTATTATATAAAAAATATTTTCATTAAAACTTATACTACACATAGAAAGTACCAAAAACAATCAAAAAAAAATAAATAGGAATGGGAAAGAGTATTGTTATTAAACCGATCATGTATTTATAAATAATTTATAACCATAAAAATAATGAACTTTCTACCCGACCTGTGTTGCCAAAGGATAGTCTGAACTTAGCAAGTCCGAGTCGGCCATAATCCATAACTTGAATATTTTATCCTGGATGTTCCGCCATAAACATAACGACTGCCGCACAAAACAGTATTGCTTAGCGTGATCATGTGCTAAACCAGAGCCTTCCACCCTATTATTTTTAATTATTATGACTTATTATAACTTTTATAAGTAAAAGTTTATATTATTGTACTTTATTATATTAGTTTTAATTTTAATATATATACTGGTAAAAAGTTCTTGAACTTTTAAAAGCGACTTTTATAAGTAAAGGTTTATATATTTTTATTATCGTTTAATTATAATATCGTTATTTTTTATATATTATACCAAGTTCTTAAATATTATAAAAGCAAAAAAAAATCATAATAATAAAAAAGTAATAATATTACTTTTTTGTTTATTAGTAAAACTATTGAAATTAATTTATTATTTCTATACCTACAACAGACTTTATGACTACTTTTTCTGTTGTTTGCTATTGACATTTATAAGAAAAAATATTTTTTTGCTTAACAGTAAAGTCAATAGTAATGAAATATTTTTTATAAAGTTTTGTTAAATTTAAAATATATTTGTTTATTTATAATTTTTTAAAAAAAAATTTATGAAAATGATAATATTATTAAAATTAATATTTATAATAATAATTGATAAAAATGGTTGCTCAACCACAAAACCACAAAAATAATAATAAAACTTATCATGTATTGTTCTCTTATAAACAAAACCAATAATAACTTTTCATAAAAGCAAATAATATATGTACATATATTTAGTATTTCTATAATAATAATTAATATTATTCCTACCCGGATATTATTTTTAAAAGAAGTCTTTGAAGGTTCATGGCGAGGATCAAAGGTGTCGAAAAAGCCAATCATTTTATCAATAGGCCATCGGTTTTCCACCAAGAAACTATAAACAAGCATTGCAAAAGTAATAATGTAATGGCTTAACCTTTTATAAAATAACATAAAATGAGCTGACCTATTATTATCAGTTATGCTATCAATAACGTGCTTAATATTTTCCACTTTTACTTTCTCGCTATATGTTTTCTGGTAAACGGTCTTCCTCGCTTTCTCTCGAGTGTCATTAAACGTGGATGGCAGCTTATAGTTGTATATAAATATTAACGTGCTTCACTTATATAACTATATTTTGGTGCTCTTTCCCAACCTATAAAAGGTGGAAAAAAAAACTTCATGACAGACACAAGTCGAGCGCCAAATAATTAATTTTTTGGCGCTTCTTCCCAGCAACTAAAGAAGGAAATCATATATATATTAACGACTATTAACGACGAAAAATACAATATATTCATGGACTTGCAGAACAAGCAAGGTATGCGCTTCATTTATATAAACCTTTTTGCGCGTTTTCCCAATAATTTAATATATAAGTAGCGAGAGTTTCAATGTTCAAGGACTTGTGAAAAAAGCAAGTCGCAAGCATAAAATCTTTATCTTTCAGCATATCAAGCGCGCCAGTTTGGCTAAGAAGAGTGTGCACCGTTTCAATTTCTTTATAAACATTGAAGTTAGAAACGCCTAAGAAGAAAAATATAAAGAAGATAAATATTTGAAAACATAAAAGCAATAATAATAAGTAAATTATTAAAAAAGTAAAAAATTTAAAAGTATTTCTAGTAAATTTTAAAATATATAATAAAAAGATTAGTAAATTATATTTCTAGAGAAAATATTAAATAAATATTTCCAAAATTTTAAAGTAAAAAATAATTTTTATATATTTTTAATTATGAATCTCAGCGGGCCACCTATTCGTCTTATTGTGTGAAGGCAAGTTTACAGCCAAAAAAATCTGGACACGTTCATTTACGTACTGGAACAAATTTACAGCTGCGGTGAATCATCTTGGCCTCTGCCACCTTCCTATTAGAAAACGCAGTTAATAGTTTTGAAAGCGGGCTAACTGCCCATGCCAACGCGACAACCAGCCACTAAGTAGCGTATCGCACCTGTCGTCTATAGAATTATTTAATAAACCTTATTGGTCAACGCCTCAGGTTAATACGTCGGGCCCCTGTTACATAAAACCCGACGACAAATTAACGCTACACCGCTTTCACAGATACAGTAGTAAAGAGTCAGCCGCTTTTCACATTAGTTTCTGGGAGGCGCAAACCTGCAGGACGTGTCTGTAGCAACTGACAAAGGACGACTACCTTTTTGGCACTTTGCTAAAACAACAAAAAACAGGCGTTGCCCATCATCTCCGCTACATGATAACGGCATGATATTGGCTGGGAGACAAATAAAGAACATAACGCTCTTAGCCAACCAATCTTGAAGCTTACTGCGTCCTTCCACTGGGCTATCTTAGAGGAAGAATACATGACATCGCAAACCTCAATAATTTTTAATGGACTTATTAAACTGATCATAGCTGGTAAATCGCTACTATAAATTCTCATGCTTGCGGTAAAAGTACCGGGTCCCAATTAGATTACTACAAATGCTAAAAATGCTACCGGCGATAAACCACCTATCCTGTTTTAAAATAAATATTATCAAAAAACTGCAAGTATGTCAAAAGTGAAGTTTTCAAGCTCTACTGTAGTTAACCAAATATTAAGGATTTCAAATGTTAAAAAAATAAAAAGTTATAGAAAAGCCTAAACAAAAAATTGACAGGTTAACCCCATGTTTAGCGCAGCACAGAAAAAACGGTAATACATTATAAAAGTACTAGTTTAATTATTATAGTAAAGAAAGTGGAATATAATTCCTGCACCAATAAGGTAAAGGGAGTAGACTCACTTATACGTTTATAACATTACATATTAGTAGCAAACGGGCATAACTTTAATAGTTATAATGAAGAATTAAAAAAAAAATTCGTGCAGTCATAAGATAATACTATTAAATAAAGTTACTCATTTTCGTTTAAATTGTGAAAACACACTACCAAGATTACTAGGTCCACGGTTTAAATAACAGGACAAAATCAGAAATAGCGTAAAAAAAAACAATAACACATCTAATAGAATGTAAGTATTAGCTTGCTAACTAATAAAAAGTTTTTAATAAAATAACGAGTAATAATATGGTAATGGGACGAGAGACAACTAAGTATTATTACTTTTTTTTCCAAAGGCTAGATTTGCACTTTCATTGGTCACTTTCGCGTTTTTAAAGTTATAAAACAGTGATAATTTGGATAATATAAAACTGTTAAAAAATTAACATTGCTGTCGACTTTTGCGAAGCCATAGAGATTATTTAACATTCTAACAATAGCTTGGCAAAGATGATGGAGATAAGCCCAGTTTTGATAGCCAGGTTAGCATTTCATATTAAAATAAAATAATAAAGTTATATAAATAGTTGAGAAATATAATATTAGAAAATGCAAAATAATTATTAGTAAAATACTACAACTAACACTTTAAAGAGGAATCCTTTTTCTGTTCAAACTCGGAGTGATGTCAGTTTTATACAAAAATTATTTTATATTAAAAAAAAGATAACATCACATTACTTTTAACATTGTTGCATCTGCCATTATCAACGAAGCGAAGGTCCTTATTAAAACGTTCCAAGAAATTTTATTTAGTTCCTCTCGGGCTCAAAGTTAACTAGTCTCCTCAAACTTTATGATGGTTGCGAACCATACCAAGCTTAATAATATAGCAGAGCAGAACTAATAGTAAAGCGCTTCTAGTTTTATCGGCTTTAATAATAGGCTTGTGTTCAAATGGTAAATCGCGCGTAACCCATTCATAAATATACTATCGGCAAGGGAATACTTAATGAAAATGAACGATAAAAAACCTGCATTTACTTTATCAACGAAAATATTGTGCAAAAGTTATATATTGACATCTCTAAGATTTTGAAAAAATCAATAAAACTTTATTTGGACATCAACAGGTTCCTCTTTTGCAACTAAAACAAAATTATTCTGTAAAAAAATGTGCTTGAAAAGTGCGTAATTTCAGTTTTTTGGCTGATTATATATTACTATCATTTCCGTTTAATATATACGAAAGTAAGGATAATAGAAGTTACAGTCCCTTTACAAAAATATGCATATTTCTATAAAAGTATTTCAACTTCAAAGTTTTGAAAAGCTCAAAAAGTCATAGGACGGTAAAAAGTTATATTATTCCATATATATAGTTTTAAGGTATATAATAAAAATAGCTTAAAGTAAAATCAAAAGTTATATATAAAGCTTCAGAGTAACTAAGTTAATGATAGCCTCACTCAAGGAGGCCCTGTCAAATAAGAAATAATTTATCACAAGCATATAAAAAAAAAGATTTTTTTTTAATCGTTTTATAAACAATTGATGTTAAAAAATCCAAAAAAAAATTTATGCACAAGTGTGCACTTTTTTAAAGATTAATTATCATATTTAGTAATTTCGTGGAAAATGAAGGTTGCATTTGGTCAGAGAACTAAGTACCTCAACAGATGATTTTCTGCCCCTGGGAGAAGCGTCCACCTTTGGGCGTGATGAGAAATTTAAAAAAATTAAAACAGATTTTGTATTTACTTTACTACCGTTTGCACACTTTTATCTTCTTTTGTAATCATCCTTATTGTACTAATTTTAAAAAATTAGTTAACTCCATTTTTTTTCATTAATAAATTGCTCTATGTGCTCTAGTGACCAGCTTAACCTAGAAAATAATTCTTATTATACTCACAAAGCAGATTAAGTTTTCAAATCCAGGTAGTGTGTTATAACTTTATTAATTTTTTTTTATGTTTAGTTCACCTTCGCACATGGTATAATTAAACCTTAGTGATTAAAAAAGATGTAAAAACGGAAGTTGTAGTAAAACTAGATATCGGTTCACACGCTCACCATGAATATCAAACATTAAGAAAGTCAGTCCTGACCTTTGAAAAGGGATTAAATACATTTATAAAATAGTTATTTAAATATAGATGCAGGGGTAGTTTGTAATTTAATTCCGATACTTATGCTAACTAAACAAAGCGAAAAAATAGGAAAAAGTTGCTCTAATAACGTCCGCCTAACAGGGTCGTGTATAAAATTTCTTGCGCCTACTGATAATTTAAAAGCCAGCCTCTCGTTCGTCATGAAGGGTGTCACGCACGAAATACGACGCACCATCAACAGCTAGTTTTAATTTACTCGTAGTGCTGCCACAGTAAACACCCCATCGAACGTCCAAATGGGTGAAGCGTAGGCCATGTTGGGGCGTACACACATTATCTCTAAGCACACTTCTTTTAAGAATTTTGTGTTGCTGTCTTGAAAATCTTACTAAGTTCCGCCAAGTTGTCGCCAAGATACTTCGTTGTTGACGGCCCCACTTGAGGATTTTTCGGTATCTTCATTCTCTGGAGATAGAGGCGGATATAGCAAGTTCGCCTAAATGAGAGGAAAAGTGCTTTACCCCACACCGATTTTACGCCCTTTTATTTGGCAACAGCTAAGCAACTGTTTGTAATATTTCCGTTAATGCTAATTTGGTAACTCCGGGCTTTTTTGACTATACATGAACTACTGTGTTAACGGCCTAAAGTGCGATGCGCGCGTGTAAGTTCGCAGAGGTTGAACTATCATGTATATATAGCGCGATCGCCAATGAGGACAGCAGAGACTCTGATGGTAGTCCGCGGCAGGCGAGCGTAATTGTGAAAACGTAGTACCAGAAGGAGCTTTTGATGACACTAATATTTTCCCCATAACTACATTAGCAGAGTAAGGATATTTGTTGCTTTTCTACATACGATTAAGACAGCCTGCCCCTAAAGAACAAGAGTTTCCACTCCCTGATCCCAATTTTTTGGGTTTAATCTTAAACATCAACCTTTACTCTGCGCGTAAAAGTTTTAGTTGCCAGTTATACTTCTTTTTATTATACCGGCGAGTAGTAGGTAGTTTTAATACTTTGAGCTGCTCTTTTCGAGGTTGAATGCGTCTGGACGGAGCTGACTAGGTAATTTAAGAAAAGTTGTGGAATTGTCACTTTTTGTCTTAAAGTTTTTACTCTTTATGACGCATTGGGATTCAATATTTTCGTTATGGCTTGTTAATGCTTGTAGAGCAATAAAAAGTGTATATATTATTAATGATTATAAAAATTAAAGAAGATGCTAGAAAATAATCCGCATAGCCCATCGACTAGCAGAGAGGTTCAGATGCATCTGGACACCAAGAGCTTGCTTTCATTATTTGCATTCGATCCATGTGCAATTATTACCGTCCAGTTCCATATATGGTAACCGTTTATGCTGGGTCACGTAAGTTGGTTGTAATTGATTTATTTTTATAATACTTGCCATATTCACAAAGGCCCTATACAAATATTCATAACTAATTGTAAAGCGAAGCCTTCCAAGCTTTGGTTCAGCAAGGTTATTTAGCGAGGGGCCTTACTCTTTCACAGAGTTCCAGTGTTAGAACTTCTCTAGGGCGAGAAGATCCACTTTTCAATACGCAGAATAGACCAATACCGGCGCTTTTTGGGGTTACCAGCATCCTCAAAAGCCTTCTTAGGCTCATTGTTATTATTTCTGGCAAAATAATTATTAATAGGCAGCTCGGTTTATGTATAGTTTTGGAGTACCCTAGACTATAGGGCTGCAGGGGTCATAAAGTTCAAATACCATTCTGGGTCTTTAGGGCTAAAGCTGTAAGATGTTAATAAATATATTTACACTCTATACGAGACCTTGAAAAGTTTCTTGCCAAATTTCCAAATTTTTTTTAGATAGTATTTCATGTATTTCACCGCTTTATCGCTTTCACTCAAACTTAAACTTGCTGTTTGCATTTAAACTTATTATAGTAGATAATTTTCTTTTTTTTATCTCCATCATAGAATTATTTCACACCCCCTAGGTCCTCTAACTCAGTCGCTTTTGTATACAGGTTTATAGTTAGGGTGCATAATTATCATATACATTTTAATTCAGTCTCAATTAGCAAAGAGCACGTCGACACTTGTTATATTCTTTGTAGGTTTGCGCGTCCATTGTTTTTAATTTTGGATATATCTTACCCTTAAATTTAACATTACTTTGTTGAAATTATAAATTCTATTTGCTACTTATTACTTTTATATATTTTTTGGTTTAAATGTTTTTGTAACCTTGACACCCTTTTTTTATCATCAAAGAACAATATTTTTTAGTAACCGACCAATACTACTCTCTATTACTTGTAGATGACATTACATAAACCTTGTCATTTGATATACTAGTTGTCCCGGTGGAGAGTTAAAGGCTTTACCCAAAAGTGCATATAATATTTTGGCTTATCCCTATTTTATAATAATACCAGATCTTTTACAATTTTAATATCTAGTGTTTTCCTATTATTTACCTGCTATTAACTAACACATCAAAACTAAGTTGATTTTTTTTCTTATTTAAAAATTTATTTAACAAAGTTGCTCAAAAATACACCTCTGTCAAACCTTCAAATTCTTCTAGTCGATAAATATTTTTAAGATGCCAAGCTTAAATTTTAAATTGATCCAGAAGCGAGCGTATTTTTTACTTGGTAGCGCTGTTACTCGTGAGGGTCATTAAAGTAAGCGTGATCTGATGACCCCTAAACTATAAGTAGATACGATAAATCCGCAATTAACATATTTTCTTGCCCTCCGCCCTTTAATGTAAACACTGTAGCAGTGTAAGAGTCAATTAAGTCCAGCAAGTATAATTTGCATATTAAATAAATTTATATAGTTATCCCCACTTTGTGCATAATATATACTCTACTTTTAGCCACTACCTATGATATTACCGCCTATGGAATAGCAGCAGTCCCCTAAGGGTTGTATTAAAGCCCGTCTCCAATTAATTTTGAACTATTGTTTTCAATGTATATTACCTTAAAAGATGTTGTGGTTCCCTTAAGCGCATTTCATATACCCACTGATCTTGCCGAGCTACCAGAGAACGTGGGTTGTCTAGTTGGCGGTAAATAACTTATCACAGCACACTTTAATTAATAATAAAATATTAGAGACAAAAAGACTTTTTAAGGGTATTTTATGGGTACAACATACTATTACTTAGGGTCTTTTAAGGGAATAGATTTAATATTCAAGTTTACTCAAATGACTTCAGTTTCTACTTTTTCCTCTTGCTACATTGATCATAGTAAATGTTACTTAGAATACGCTTTAATGAAATTTTTTGATAATAGCTGCTTAACTAGCTTAATTTTTATCCTGGAGAGTGATAAGAAGAGAATTATGTATAAAGATTTTATAATGCTTAAATGAAGTTAACATACTTTGAATCTCCTATAGAGGGGATATAAATGTTTTAACAACTTTAAAGATTGTACTATTTTTTTTAATGGAGCTGAGAGTACTCTTCAATTTTTCAAGCTCTTTTCACATACTTAGTTGCTTTAGTTAAATTAGTAACCGAATATAATTTTTGTACACCATATTTTTAAACGTCTTATTTAAATAACATATCTCATTTCTATTAAGGTAATAGACCCAGGCAAGAGTTGTGTGTAACTAATTGACAATAAGCCTTAAGAAAGTTAGAAAACATTACTAATAATTAACATATAAAACATCAATCCATTTTACTGAAGAGTGTCTGGGTACCTTGGACTGAAATAGCTTGAGAGGACGCAATTCTAGTAAAGGTAAATTCGAAAATTAAGTAGTATTTAGTAAGAGAAGGGCTTTAAGCAGTTGATACGTAAAAGAAACATGTGAAAGTTATAGGGTGAAAAACAAACCATAACTTTTTGCCTATTTATGTTAAGCTCTGGGAAACTCTACTTGAATTTTTAGGAATTCTTAAGTGTGCTAAGCTTCTTCATTTGGGAAGAAGCTGTCACTTGTATAGAGCGCGAATAGCAGTGATGATAGTAGACAGCTATTCGGGCTCCCAGGGTAAGATAGCGAAGCAACGACAATGCAGCGCCTACTCTCACGTTTGAAGACCCACTGTTTAGGTACGACTTGAGAACCTTTCGAAAGTTGCGCTGTATCTCCAGAGCATGTAGTAGTTTGCCTAACAGGTCACCCTGCCATACCCGGTCAAAAGACTTTTCAACGTCGAGCAAAGCAGTGCCGGTGGATTTTTTAAAATTAAAGGCGGTGCTCGTCTACTCGGTTAGTCGAAAAAGTTATTAGCTAGTTGGGTGCCTCTTGCGAAATCCAAACTGAAGCTCTGGTAAAATTTTACGAGCGTTCACAACCGCCTTCAATTAAGTATCACTGCTTCAGCTATCTTACTAACAGCCGACAAATTATGGGTTGATAGTTGCCATTTGCCATGTCTCAGGTAGCATTACGACTACCGCCACTTTTCCGACGCCCTGGAAAATAGTTAAAGTTCAACATTTAGTTGAGAGGCTGCATATATGATGCATAGAAGCTCTAGCAGCTGTTTCAACATCAGGTTAGTGGTAATTTGACAATTGATTTGATCTCATCTATGGTGGACGGCTCCCAGAAACCCGTTAAAATATTAGGCACTACGGGGCGTTATCGACGGCGAACACTAGGCAGCTAGATAACTAGCAAAAAGTTTCGCTTTGCCTACATCGCTTTGGCCACCGAATCGCCGTAATTAAGTAGTGGCCGAGTCAGATGCCTGCGATTCCTTACCCGTCTAACATATTTTTAAAAATAGGCGGGAATTAGCTCATTAGCTTCCGAAATTTCGTTTAATTTGTTACTCCATTTGCAGTTTATGTACGCAAGCTTTTTCCTAATGTGCCAGTGAAGGTGTTTTAGCACTAGTTTGCCTCTAGGCGCTGAAGAGTCATGACCACTCAGATAAGTCCTCGAACGCTAAAATTTTTTAATGTCTTAGTTCCTCAGAAAGGCATTTAGGGCGGTACACAACCTCACATATCGTAGTCGCTTTGCTGTGAACTTCAGCCACCGTGCGCTCAGTTCGACAATCGCACTGTTTAGTTTAGCGGGAGTTTCGAGTAGTGTCGTAAAACGGTGGGATCGCCTTCTCAAACAATTCGGTGACTTGGTTCCAATTTGTGTAAGATCGCCGAGGACCTTTTTTCCAGCGCCACAAGAGACTTGCATATATCTTTTAGAATAGCTATATTCGGCTTGTCCACTGTATTAAATATTGTTATAAGGAAGTTGCACACGTAACTACCAAACCAGAAAAATGCGAGTTGGCACCGAAAGGAATCGAAGCCGCGACCTTGAGTTTGCGCGACAAAACTCTAACCACTGCTACAGTGTCAAACATTTTCGGTCTCTTACATGTTGTCAACTGTATCCCGCATTTCTCAGAGTAAGCCTCAAGGGTGTAGCCGTTCCTGTTTGAAGCCCGATTTTTTTACGCAGGTTGTTTTACAGTTAAAATCTCCGCATAGAATGGCTGGAAAGTCATGCGGCAAAGGGTCTCTGTTTAGCCAGGTTAAGGGTAATATCAACTGCCTTGCGTCCTTGCAGAGCTAATAATGTTAATTGATCATGTTAGCGCTTCGATTGTTCAGCAGCTACCCCTTGCCACTAGCGTAAATCCTGGCGAGACCTGGCAAAGTTATTAATGTTAAATGGTACTTTTATGGAGAGCTATATTTGCCAACGATTTAGATATCTATTCTTTCCCTTTGCATAAACTTCTGCAACTTGTGTTTTTTATTTTAGACCTTCTCCGCATTCCAAAACAATAATCATATGTGATCAAGCGTTTTGTAATTTACGAGACAGTTCACGGTCTCGAGCATGATAGAGATCTTTGCCGTCAAAATAGTTGATATTTCCCGTTAAGTCGGTTGCGATCGCTGTTCTTTTTTTTGATTGTTTATAATTGTGAGTAGTGTATTCGCAGGGGCGCTTGATGCAGTCTTGCTCAGTTGGAAAGCGTGGGGTATAGTTGGGGTAATAGACTCCCCCTTGTAAAAATTATGTATAAATAACATAACTATTGCGAGGTATGTTGTCTTAAGGGTGCCGTAATTTTTTATTTCAAATTGCACCATTATATACCCCCTTATAAACCACTATAATGTTAGACCATTATAAAAATTCTGTACTACTATTAGTTGAGTAGTCCTTTTTTTTTAAAAAAATGCTCTTGAGAATGTTTAATAATATATATTTTTTTGCTACTCACATAAAGGAAGTTGAAATATCTAGTTAAACATATTTACGCAGCTTTCGGATTAATTATTAAATGAAACAGCAAACAAACTTTATTTACTTCTACAAATCCCACCTAAATTTTTACATGAAAATATCTATTAAGGATTCTGCTATTGTAGGTTATTGCTATTTATTTTATCAAAAAATTTTTCAAGTTGTTATTTTTTAAACTAGTGTAAGGAGACTGTCAGATTTAGGTTCACTAAATTTTACCAGAACTGCTTACAAGTGATAGTTCAAGTACTGTATCCTATATCTCTGGTTTAGATATTACCGTAATTAAACCTCTTCGCCTTTCCTTAGCGAATTTTTAGTGGAGTTTTCATTTTAAAATTTTCTAAACCCTTCTTTCTGAAGCACATTAATTCTTACGCAAATCAAATTTTGTGTGTTCTTCTACATTTAAAAATATAAGTTGACTATTTAATGTAATCTTATTTATATTTTTCTTGTAAAAAGTTTTGTAATAGTAATTAGTAGGACAAGATTTCAGTAAATTGACACTTCCGACAATCCAAACCTCTTCGTAGTACAAAATTTTGGTCTCCTGATTTTTCTTTAATGTATAAAATTCTTATTTTGTAGAGTAACAAAAAATCTTGTTTTTATTTCTCTTCTGTTTTTTTCGGCTTTGAACCACAAGCTTGAAGTTTAAAAAAGAATTGAATGGTATACAGTAAATTTTTTTTTAGATTAAAATATAATAATAATTTTATTAAGTTTAAGAGGAAAATTTTAACAACCCACACTTTAAGACACCATTGGGGCTGTGATATCCAAAATAAATGAAACAGTCTTGAAGCACCGATAGTATTATAGACCTTCCTAGGTTCTGTGTCGCATCCTAAAGTTAAGTTCCATGTTTTATAAAGTCATGAACTTTAACGTAAGCGGCTCTCTTATCCCAAGTTAAGAGCAAGCAAATTTATTACTAATTTTATTACCCCGTCATACCCCACACATCTTTACAATTGCCCACTGCTTTAATGACACGCACGAAAATGGATGAAGGGGTTAGACGAGAGTTTTGATTTTGTTTATTCTCCATACTTGAGTGTTATATTTCACCCTTCTTGCATTCGTTTGACTACTTATTATTATTTTTTTTTTGATAATCATTAAGTTTTGTCCTACCACATATAATATATAATATTATATATATTAAATTTATTAATACTCTTTTTTGATTTAAGAGGGGAACGTTTCTATTTCGGTGCATTACACTTATTAACTATTGTTAACTGAGAGCATTCCGTACTCTAACAAAAAGCAATAAGTTGGCCAGTTACGATCGTATGTTAAGGGATGTATAACGCAAGCTGTAATACTGCAATCTTAATGATTATCGGATGACCATGCAAATGCAAATATTGTAAAAAAAAAATAGTATTAATATTATGAATAATTAGAAAAATAACCTCTGATTGCAAAGAGCATTAAAATGCGAAATTATTATCCCCCACTTGTGGAACTAAGGTTAAGATTGTTACTTGATTGCATTAATCAAAAATGATGATGATGGCCCATATCAGCTGCAGGTTAAAAGATTCGAGACGTAAGCTAAAATTTACAATTTAAAAAATTATTTAATAAACATGCAAATCTTGTACGTACGAGATAGTGCTAAAATTTTCGACTCGGCTTAAGTCAGAAGGGGACCGGTTTATAATTTTTATCATGTAAAGAAGTAAATTACATTTGAACTTAAATTGGGGTCTTTCTAGCTATAGCTGTGAAATTACCAACCAACCAACCAACCCCCTCTTGGAATTTTAGCAAAATTCTCTCAAAAAGTTTCATGCATTTATGGAAAAATAACTTCAGGAGCTTTTTTACAACTTAAGACTGTAAAATTTAAGTTTATACCGACATAAGAATAAGTAGAATTTGACTTAATGATATTTTTTTTCTTACATCAAAACTATGTTTTAGGCTGGCGCTTATGTAAACAACGCTTCCTAAGAACTATATATAATAATTGTCATAATAAATTTCTCAATGCAATTTCTGTTGGCTGTTTTATTAAAGGAACCAATTAGTGAACCAAAAGCTAATTTATAAATGTGATTAAAAAATTAATGATATTAAAAAAAAATTTTCAAGTTAATAATATTATTATCATCAATAAAACTTTTTATTGTTCAATATAAAAATTAAATAATTAGAATTAAAATGTCAATAAATAGAAAATAATTAAAAAAATATATTGAAAAAAAGGATTAATTAATACTTAATTATTAATGATGCTCAAAGTAAAAAGAATAACATTTTGGAAAAAATAATCGCATAAAATAGAAGACACAGGTATATAAGGGGTCTTTCGGGGCCTTTCACTTTGTTTTGCTTACTATGTGTGCTTTTCTTCTAACTCTTCTGGCGTTTGCGATTGTTTTTAAAACGGAAGGGGCCGCTATCTATAGCTCTTCTAATAACACTGAACCGTATGTATCGCTTTACTTTAACTCATCTAGAATTAATATGTTAAAAGAGTGTTATAATTGCTATAAAAAGCTTTTTATATAGTGGTATAACAGTTAGTTATAGATAATAAAATTATAGTATTATAAATTGGTGAGGAGCTGTGAACTTTTTAATTTCAAAATTTATTTTTGATGAGTAAACAAGTTATTTTAGGCTTCTGATAACTGTATTTAGCGGTTTAAAGTTAAACTTTTGCTGTCCTATTTTTTTTTTTAAACTTTTTTGTTTATTTATCAATTCATTTTTTGAAAAATTTGTAAATATATGAAGGAAGAACACCTCAGACCTCAATCTTCCCGTGGGACAAAGAATATTAGAGGACTTTAACAATTTAACCTCGTTGTAAGTTGACTAATTAACTTATTTTTTAAAAAAAGCTAAGTGAATTTTAAAGTATAGGTTATAATGATAATAAAATCCCGCTAATATTTTATTTAACTTATTGTTTAATGTTTACAGGAAACATGAAAGCAAAATTTCCAATTTTACTGAGGGAGAGAGATTAATGAACCTTACAAAATTACATCTCCCGTAAGTCAAATTAAATATAAGCGTATTATACACCGCAGTCCATTATGGTAATTCATAATAAGACCTCTCTCTGATTACCAAACAGAACCTTTAAGTACAAATAATAATTTATTTATTATTTATATTATATTAGGAGCAACTATTTATTTCCTCAGAGAGTATAGAAGACACTAAAAATTAAGTCATATTGTTTTTTGAGCGCTATAATTGCAGCTATACTAAATTACTATCCGAAACGTATCTTATGATAATAATAAATATGAACGGACGGTTTATAAACTTAGTATAATTGAAGGGATTCCATATTGGATTTTTTTATTATTACTGTCCACATATATATGGGAGCCATATTATTGTTTTTTTCGTTAACCTAAGAGAGACGTTGGAAAATACGTACTTCTGTCAAAATCTTCCAATTACGCTTAATAATTGATTAAATGGTTTACTTTCTATTTACTTCATAATCATTATATTAAGAAATTACGCCTCAGACCTATTTGCTTCAGTAATTAAACAAAAGCTGGATGAGTTTTATAACACAACATCTTTTTAAGTTGACCATTAAGCTTATCATTATATGTGAAATTATAAGAAGAGTTGTTACAATTATATATATTTAGTTCTGTATTTGTTTATAAAATATATTAAGAAATTGCACAGCAAAGGCACTTCAGTTATTGAGTAATGACTATTATAGAGTCCTTTACGACTCAGTAGCTTTATAAGTTAATTATTTAACTTTATTGAAACAGACAAAACAAGTATAGTTTAACGCAGAAAGCCATTTCCATTCTAATTACTATTCAATGCTCACAGGGTTTTCAAAAACGATAGTTTGGGTTCAGGTAAGCTAGACAAATTCTTGGACATTGTGTTTCTTCTGCTTTTGTAAGTATTAAATAACAGACTACTTACTAAATAAAGTTTTATTTTAACTACAACTATCTGTATTCTTAATAAATTATAACTGATTAAAATATTTATGTGTCATATTAGAAGATGATACACCATTGACCTACTTCAACAATGAAACGGGCGTTAAAAATAAAACGTTGGTGAGCTAAGATGCTTATTTAAAGTATCAAAAAAAAAATTTAATAAAGTTGAACTTAGTACAGCCAAAAAGAGTGCTTAATTAGTATTTGTAGGTTTATAAAGTGGTGTACATAGAAAGAAATAATCATAGTATATTCAAC